>NC_133619.1:16541638-16841638 GCF_048593235.1 Sminthopsis crassicaudata | reverse complement strand
CCTTTAATCAAATCTTTAGGTCTCCGATTCAGGACCTTATTGCTAGAAGCAAGTGGCTGCTTTTCATACAAACATAAATCAATACTTTATAGGGAAATCCCAAATTGCTTCTCATAAAAGACAAACACAAAGAAAAAGGCATCCATGGTAACGTATCAACGATCAGATTGAGGGAAAGCTGGAGGAGAATGTAAAATTAAGCTGAATCCTTAGGATTTGAAAGACTGGAGGGAGACCAGATGTGAGCTCAGGTTACATTTTTTCATAAAATATCATCTTCAGCTTTAGAACTACAAGGGCCCTTGGAGATTTTGTGGACTGACTCAATCAATGAGAAGAGGAAAAAATGAAAGTCCCGAGGGGAAGAAACCTGGCCAGATAATAAGGGTACAAGAGCAAGAGCAGACTTCAAGTCCCTGTCCTCAGACCAAGGGTGGATCTAGGGATTTTCTGTCCTGAGATAAAAAGAGCTGGGAGAATACAGGAAGAGAAGCAGATCACCCCATCTTCAACTTATGCACAGGTACCATTCTGCTTGAAGAAGCTAGTACTGGGGACGCTGGCTTTGAAAGGTCAGTGAGGAATAATGAGCAGGTGTAAGGATAGTGATTATAAAAAGAAAGAAATGAACTTTTATAGAGGGAAACATGGCCCCCTTGAATATCAATGCCCTTGGGCAAAGCCCCATTCAATTTGTGCTTTTCTTGGCTTGCCAAGGCCTAGTTATATGGTGATCGTTCCATTGGGGATCTATATGATGACTATATGATTTCTATAACCATATGATCTTGCCTTTTCTTTTATGAAAAAGAGACCAAGTTTCCTGGACTCATAGCAGAGGCTAAAACACCATGCCAAACAATCTGCCTTATGTGGTCCCAATCTGGCTGGATCAGAGAATTTTTCCAACTCATTCATCTCCAAACTGTCCACTTATTATTTATTGGTACTTTAGTTTTTGATCCTTTAAATAGAGGGACTTAACCTTTGAATGTATTATAGACCCCAATGGCCCCCAATGTAGCCAGTAACCTCCTCCTAACAACACAAAGAAAATACAAAGGTTTACCAATGATACCAATGATCTTAAAACATAATTATTAAAATATTTATTCCTATCCAAATTCCCAAACTCCCAGAAATCTATCCATGGACCCCTGAGGGAATCTGTGGGTCTTTGGTTAAAGACCTAGATGAGATGTAGTCAATGAAAGCATGGCAGAAGAACACAGAAACCTCCTTTTAGTGAGGCTGCTCTGTATTATTTGGTACCAAAGGATTCAACAAAATACTTAGTGTATAATTTTTACTCTGGCTGACCACACTTGCATTTCAATGATACTTCCCCAAAAAGTGGAACTCATTCAAACCCTTCATCAAAGCACTTTTGCCTGGGGGAAATTGAGTGAAAGTTTGGTTTCTGGTTTTTAATTTGGTGGAATTGTGGGTATTAAGAGATTAAATGATGCAAAGTCATATTCCAATTTCATCAACATGATTTTGATATTGACTTCTTTCATTTCTATTCTTCAATCAAGAAATTGGTAGAAAAAAGGAAATGGACAAATCATATGGAGGAAGCCAGAGAGAACAGCCAGAGAATACCACTGTAACCTTGTGATGTCAGGAGAAATCAAGAGAGACTGCTAGCAT
Source organism: Sminthopsis crassicaudata (assembly GCF_048593235.1). Taxonomy (NCBI): domain Eukaryota; kingdom Metazoa; phylum Chordata; class Mammalia; order Dasyuromorphia; family Dasyuridae; genus Sminthopsis; species Sminthopsis crassicaudata. The sequence goes on along the minus strand of NC_133619.1, from coordinate 16,839,985 downwards.
GTTGAGTGGACCCCTTATGGCAGAATGATGGGCGATAAAGGGTCAGGGGTAAAAATCACACAAGTGAGCAGGTATGGACTAGATCTGAATGGTATTAGTGGAGCAAGTTTCCAAAAACAGATGTGTCTCAACATTAAAATGTTCAAACAGGAATAGCAGCAACTTGACATAGTGGACAGAGGGCTCAGCTGAGAGGTTGGGAATTCTGGGACCGAAGCTGTGTCCTGCTGGTTGTCCCTTAACATGGACCTCGGGCCATGTCTGTATTAAGCATCTGTTATGTGGTGGGCACTGGACTAGCTATGTATAATACAAAGACAAAATAAAACATCCCCTTACCTCAAGGAGTTTAAAATCTAATACAGAGGAGGTCAGAACAGAAGGGAAGTATAGAAATAAATATGTGTATACAAAGTATGTATGAAATAAATGCAAGGTAACTTGGGGGAATCCCCTAGTAACTGATGTGTTTCCTTATACCACAAAGTTTTTGGAAAATTTTTACACAAAATAATACTGGAAAAGTAGGATGGGGCCAGAGTAGTTTCTATTTGGTCATAGAAGTAATAGGGATGCATGGGAAGTAATTGAGCTGGAAGTGAATCGATCAGGTCTTTGCTTCAGGGGAAAAATCTCTATGGCAGCCATATGGAGGGTGTTTTGGAAAGGGGAGAGATATGAGGCAGGAAAGCAAGTAGTACTACAGAAGTGGAGGCCAGAGGAGGCAATGGAAGCCAGGATTTGAACACAGGAGCCTTACTTCAAGTCCAATATCCTTTAAACCCTGTCTGAATAAAAGCTCCTTAAGGGTAGGGACTGTCTTTGTATCCCAATACCCACTACAAGTTCTGTAATGATTAATTACATTATTAGGTGACTAATAATTACATTATTAGGAGATTAATAACAACATGATGAATAAATGATTGACCCTATATTTAAGCAGTTCAGTATCAGTGTTGTCTTTCTTTGGTGACATCCTCCTTCAGTGACAGTGTGATTTCATAGAAACAGCATTAAATTTAGCATCCAGAAAAACCTCATTTTTGATGTACTCTAGCTGGGTGACCCTGGACAAGTCACTTAACTTTTATAAAAAAAGGGTTTTATAAATGATTCCCTTAACTTTTATAAAACCTTTTTTTAAAAAATCTAAACAAATCCATATGTTACAATATAATAATAATAATACACTGCCCATCTTACAATGTTACAGTGAGAAAAACACTTAGGAAAATTTTAAAACACTGTATTGAACACAACAAATATTTATTATGTGCTTCTTATGTGGAAGCCACTGTGCTAAGAGCTAAAATAAAATAATGAATGCCTGCCCTCAAGATGCTTACATTCTGGAGTGGGGGATAAAATACATGTGTAGAAATGTATTGGTTAAGTGAATATGGAAGCAATACATGGTTAATATATGGTTAAGTGAAATGGAGGCAAAGGAGAGACACAAAAGTAGTGCTGTAGGAAAACTGAAGCAGGGGAAGAAGTACCTTTTCTATGAAATTTCACAGAGGAAATGTCACCTGAACTGAAGAAAGAGAAGTTAACCATTAAGGCAGAGCTCAATCTATCAATAAATATGTAATAAATGCTGATTATGTGCCAGGCACTGTGCTAAGTCCTAAGGATACAAAAATAGACAAAAAACAGTCCCTGCCCTCGAGGAGCTTATAATCTGATGGAAAAGGCAACATGCAAATAAATATATGCAAAGCAAATTTTATAGAAGATAAGTAGGAAATAATTGAAAGAAAAAGCCCTAGAATTGGAGAAGGAGAGAGTTTGTTTCAGGTACCGTGACTGTACAAAGGTCAAAGGCAGCTCATGCGTCTGGAAAATTTCCAAAGGGTATTTTGGCCATAATAAAGAATATGGGGTAGATGCTATCTCTGGAAAGGTAAGTAAGGGGTAGTCAAATGGCAGAGGACCTTGTAAGAGAGCTTGTGATTTTTCCTGGAAGTAATAAGGACCCACTGAAGACTTTTGAGCCACAAAAAACACAGTCTGACAACAGAGTGTCCCATGGTACCACTGCTCGCTGCTCATTATTCCTGGGAAAACTCCCTGTTCCACTCATCACTCCCATACATGCAGGAAACATATTCTTCTTGAGGACAGGGGCTGTCACACTTTGCTTTGCATCTCCTATACTTAGCATAGAGTAGATGTTCAGTGTTTCCATTCATTCATCCAAAATCAAACCATGGGGAGATTATTTTGATGGTTGTATGGAGGATGTATTGGGGTGGTGAGACTAGATTCAAGAAGAATATTAAAACAGTCTGAATGAGAGGGGACAAGAATCTGAAAAAGTCAATACTGTATGAGGAAAAGAGGAGATGGCTCTGAAAGACATGGAGATAGGGGTGCAAATAACCAATTGTCACGAGCTTCAAGGATTTGTTATTTGCAATCCCAAAATCTAACAAGGTCCATAGCATGTAGGAGACACAACACATAAATGCGTGTTGACTGACAGGATATTGGGAGGAGATAAATAAGGAGGTGGATGGATGAAAAAATCAGAGCCGGTGAACCTGAGTGACCACAAACGAGGTTATTGGTGAGAGAAACAAGGTAGCCGAGAAGATGGGGAGATTTCCAGAGGAAAGATGAGTTTAATTTTGGCCAAGTTAAGTTTGTGCTGCTAGTGAGATATCACATAGAAATGAGTTATTATTATCATTTAAGTAAAAGATCACAGTCATAAAGAAGCAGGAGCCCTGGCTGCAACTGTCTCCCATAAATATAATTAAAAGGGGAAAGCAGTGACGTTTTGTCGCACATTTAGGTCTGGTCTTTTTAGGGGGCATTGTGGCTTTCATGGTGCATCTGTCAAAATCTGAAGATTCAAGATAAAGGTTACAAAGGCTGGTCTTTATCTAATCTTTTTTTTTCTTTATAGATTGAAAGTACGAAATAGTAAAGGTCAGATCACCAACACCAGGATATTCCTTCATATTCTTTATAACCTTTACTCATAAAGAAGCATGAAGGGCAAATCAATAGTTTTATGTAATATTATCTGCACCAAAGCAAACTTTAATCATTTGTGGGATTTTCTACGGCTCAATATATTTGTGAACGCCAGGAGCTGGCAATGGGAGATTTAGAAATGCTCTTGCTATTTGTGCTATCAATCCTTAATATGGGGGAGATACCAGGATGGCTCAGAGATTAAGATCATCTAAAATTAACTTGTAGTTATAGGCTGCCCTTTCTGGAGTAAATGAGTACTTTGCTACCCTCCCCCCACACACATCCCTTTTTTCCTTATAAATTTCTACATTACGTATTTCTATAACTACCCAAGAAACCTAAGTGGGAAAAAAGAAATAATTCTTTCATTGGAAACCTTGAAAAAAGCTCTCAAATTGTAAGCGACCCAATTCTTCAATATAAAAGAAGTATGGATCTCAGAGATCTAGCATTTACTTTAAGATGCTTTCATGACAAACTCCTATATTCTCCTATTTACTAGTCCAGAAAGGCTATGCTGGTGGATATTTAACAACCAGCTATCTGAAAAAAATTAAATGGATGCATGACCCAATTTTAAATTTTAATGTGCCTTGTTAGCATCTTCTCTCACTTTTTAAAGGTTAGGCAAACAACAAAAAAGTAAATTAAGCCCTGATTTTCAGCACTGACCAATTTTCAAGATTTCTTGCTGAAAATTTAACAAATGGTTCATCTGTTGGTTTGAGCTGGCTTGCTGTTCTTAGGGAGAGTTAACCTTTCAGGCCTTAGTTACCTAATCAGTAAAAAAAGAAGTTAAAATCTTACCTGTCTTACAGTAGGAAACTAGATAAGATGGTATCAGAGTCCCTTTTATCTCTGAGCTTTGATTTATATTCACTGGCCATTTCCTTTTACTTCCAAGTAGCTTTAAAAATCAGCCTTTAATGAAAATGCAACAAGAAACTCCACTAACTCAATTTTTACATACTCTGCCCCATTGTTACGATTATTATTAACATAGTTATTTACAAAAATAAATCTTAAAATCTTTTAAAAGTGCATTTGCAGGGCACTTTAAGATTTACAAAGCATTTTATTCCTCACTGAACTCTAATTCACTTGCAGGTCAAGTCATCACCTTCCTAATGTCACTGGATCTTCTTCCAAAATGAAGGAGTAACAGGGACAATAACAAATATCATCTGGTTTCATCCTCAAAACAGTGGAAGGTGAGGGTTATTATCAGTACCACTTTTACAAGTGGGAAAATTGAGATAGAGGTCAAATGACTTGCCTAAAGTCACACAGCAAGAGTTTAACTTCCTAATGTCCAACACTAAACATTGTGCCATCTAATTACTTTTTGACTACTAACTGCTTCCTATGAGTTAAGACTTTGGAAGAAAACCTCATGAAATGCAATTTGGAAGAATGACACAAGGCATTATTGCCCATTAAAATTTTCTCTGGAATTGTCTGACAAGATGAGTTAGCCAGCCATTTCTCAGGGCTCTGAGAGAAAGGGGATCAGAACAGGTAAATTTGGATAGGAGGAAGTTCACAGCTAAGTCTAAGATATTGATGGAATCTAAGTTGCTGCCCCCACCGCCATGATTTCTTGTACCCCATCAAGAGTTCTGCTCCAAAAGGATACTCACATATAGCACAAAATAGGGACCCTGGATATTTAGGGTCCCACATGAATACATAAGGGTCATAATATCATAAGGGTTATGATGATGACCTGATGAAAGACAGTAAGAGTCAGGGTTAGAGATTATAGGAAAGACAGTCAGTCAATTAGCATTGATTAAGCATCTTTTATGTACCAGGTGCTGTGCGAAGTTGGGGACATCTGTTTCATAATGGTCTCCAGGAGCCCCAATGGCTCCCAGCCTCCTGAGATTTTCTTTTGACTCTGTCTCTACACACAAAGCCATTTGACAGATCCGACTGATACTTCTTTACTGATTTACTCAGGGAAATAAAGTCTCAGCATTTTATACTGCTACAGGCTGGTATATGTACAGCAATTATTCCCACTTGGGTTGTATATAATAATAATGGCTGGTATTTATGTAGTGTTTTGCGGTTACTAACACACTTTAAATATGTAATGCGTGCCCCTGCCAATTTAGTCCCATCTCAGCTTCTCTCAGGTTCAAAGTACAGTTTGGAGTGATTAATCATTCTGGAATTATGGCTCTGAACCCTTACTGATACCACATCCAGTGCCCAGTTGGCACAGGGCCATACAGCTACTTTATGTACACACATCTCCTATATACACACACACATACATATATATTATGTCATATACCTATTTGTCTCATGTACATACATACACATATCATATATATTATGTATGTACATACAAATACATGCACACAAAGTCACTATCAGGTAATATGAGGTGAATGAGATATGAGCAGCTGGTGAGTAGGAATCAGGAAAAATCTCATGTAGAACTCAGGGGCCTGCAGTGAACTTTGGAGAAAAGTTGGATTCTCCAGAGCAGAAATAAAGGGCAGGGTGCTATTTAGGCATGAGGAGAAGCTGAGAGAGAGAGAGAGAGAGAGAGAGAGAGAGAGAGAGAGAGAGAGAGAGAGAGAGAGAGAGAGAGAGAGAGAGAGAGAGAGAGATGAATAGATAAAGGAATAGATAGGTAGATAGATTAAGTAGATTGATGGATCAATAGATAGATGGATGGATAGATGAATGGATGGATGGATGGATGGATGTGTGGGTGGATAGATGGATGGGTGGATGGATGTGTGGGTGGATAGATGGATGGGTGGATGGATGTGTGGGTGGATGGATGGATGGATGGATGGATGGATGGATGGGTAGATGGATGGATGGATGGATGGATGGATGGATGGATGGATAGATGGATGGGTGGGTGGATAGATGGATGGGTGCATGGATGGATGAATGGATGGATGGATGGATAAAAGGATAGATCCATAGATGGATCTATGGATGCATAGATGGATGGATCAATCAATATATGAGTGGATGGCTAGATAGATGGATGGGTGGGTAGATGGGTAGATAGATAAATAGATATGTAAGGGAAAAAAGGAGCTAATGTGTGGTGTGACATAACAGCACGATTAATTGGTCTGGTTCAAAGAGTGTGTAAATAGGAAGGATATATAAAAAATTTAGATGGAGAGATTAGAAGACATCTTCTGATAAGCTTAAAATGATAAACAGAGAATTTTACATTTGACCCCAAAGTCAATGGAGTCAATTGGATTGTGTCAAGTAAGTGATTACAATGATCAGAACCAAACTTTAAAGATATCAGTTTGGAAGCCTTGTGAATGATCCCTTGGAAAAAGGGGGAACTTGAGGCAAGAGACTCAATTGGGACACTTGCAACAATGCAGGTCAGGGGAAGAGGACCTGTTGTGGTAACCCTCTCAATAGAGAGAAGGGGAAAGACACAAGAGATAGAGTGGAGATAGAACCAACAATTCTAGTCAACCAACTGGGTGAGTCAGAATGTCACTCTACTTGTGAACCCAGCTGATAGAAGTGAGGGTGGGATGATTGATAAAGCAATTCAGAAAAATTCAGAAGAGACAAGGATTCAGAGGGGAAAAATTCTCTTTTGGATGTATTAATTTTAAAATGTCTTTGTGAAATTTTCTTCTAATAGTTGATGACACAGGATGAGAGATTAGAAAAAATACTGGAGCTTGATAGATCAATGTGCAAATCATCTTGTAAATGTAAAAATTAAAGCTATGATAGATGAAGACTTGGAGAATAAGAGCAAAGGAAAAATCAGCCTTGAACAGAGATTCAGGGCCTTCCTACTGCTGGAGTCAGAATCTAAGTAATGACCCAACCATGGAAACTGAAATGGGGATATAGAATATGGGAAGACAAATGAGATCACAAATGGGAAAGTGTTTTGGAAAAGCTAAAACCCAAAATTTGCATTGTTATTTTCTCCTTGAGCCTCCTCAGCTGTGGGGCCTCCTCCACAGCTGTCACAACTTTTTTAATGTCAAGCCTACTATTTGCCCAAGTTACTTTACATGCAGTTTGTCTGGGATTAAAGGGCTTAAGGCCCTTCGGAAAAAAATGCCAGATCTCTTCCTTCCTGGTTGGCAAATCCGGTCATGCTGGAATATTATGATCATGATGCCTTTTCACCTTAGACAATGTCACAGCTTTACTCTCCCATGTAGCTAGCCTTCATCCAGGAATAAATTCATAAATGTTTAACAATTAGCTTTCCAAAAAATGTACATGCAATACATTTTCATGTTTGAAATTATTATCATTAATTCATTTAAGGGACTAATTATTAATGATTTTATATTTGATATTATTACATTTGGTATTATTTAAAATTTTTTTCCAACTTTGTTAAGTCTAGATAATCAATAAAATAATAAATTAATGCAGAATTTATAGCATTGGCCAATTTCCAAGGTGGAAATGCTTAGACTGAAAATGTAACAATCAGCTCTGGCAAACTCACAGAAACTCACTGAAGTTTACCTCAGAAATTTCACACTCACTCCTCTTTCCTTTCCCTTTTAGTCTGTTACCTTTTAGTCTGGGATGATAGTATCTTAAAACTTACCCATGATACACTACTGCTAAGTTAGAAGATGAAGTTCATCACCATGGTAGTAAAGATTCAACTGCTCTTTGGGAAGTTATTGTTCAAATTCTTTTAGACATACGCTTTCCACAAGAGGTGTTCAACTGAAAATCACGGTCACAGAAATGTGAAGGACCTTAGAGATTAACTGATTCAACCTTATTATTTTAAAGATGAGGAAACTGAGCCTCCACAAGGAAAAAAAATTGGTAAAGGTCATAGCATCAAATATCTGGAGCTAAGAAGGAACTTAGAAGTCATTCCTATGAACTTTCTCGTTTTACAGATGAGGAAACTGAGGCACAGAGGAGTTAAGTGAGTGATCCAAGGTCAGCGCTCTTCTGTTGCACTATATTCCCTCCCATTGATTATGTAGCTGACAGAGAGAATAGAGCAACTGGAATCACAAAGATCTGAGTTCAAATTTCACCTCGATATTTACTATCCATGTGACTCTGGATGAGTCATTTAAATGGTGGCAGACTCAAATAAAAATGGAGACTACTAAACCAAGGATCCCTTGAGGATTGCAAATTGACTTAGAAAGCCACATTAAAATTACCCATGGTCTATTGCATTTTATTTCTTTTATAAATTATTTCCCATTTATATTTTAATCTGGTTCAGACACCTCTAACCCAACCTCTATCTGCCTTAGTTTCTCCATTTGTACAATGATAATAATAACACCTATCTCCCAGAGTTGTTATAAGGATCATAATTAAATAATATGTATAAAGCACTTTTCAAGCCTTATACCACAATATAAATGATAGTTGTTGTTTTTGCTGCAGTTATAACTTACTCACTTGGAGCTGTCCAGTCCAGGGCACTCTGTATTAGCTCAGGCTGGTAAAGAAAAAGCTAAGGAGTCTTTCCCCATGTTAATAGTAAGGAAAAGGCTTAAAGGAGAATGGGCATTTAGAGAATAATAAAAATAATAATGAATCCAAATGTTTGAAAAAGGTTGCTATAGCTCACACAAATCTATGCAAATTAAATCCGAATAAGGAGCTAAGTGTTCAGCAGCCATGAAGGAAAGGTTGTGAATCTTCTTTGCATATCACAAGATTCAGTTCAACAATCTATATAAGGCACCTACTATGTTCAAGGCACTATCCTAACCCTTAAAAATATCTAGGGACTCTCTGATTTTAGCCGAGGACTATAACCTGTAATCAAACCCAAGTAAGTCAATATAACACATATACAAAGATATAGCAATTGATTCTGGAGGGAGAGAGAACTAATGGGAGGATCTTGACAATACCTTGGGTACGAGATGTAAGATTACCTGATGGTAAGGTGGTAAGAGCACTGGTTTTGCTAGAGTAGAAATTCTGACCTCCTCCAAGCCCACATTCCCCAGTCCTTGTTCTTGTTCTTGTCACTATTAAACGCTCTGACGCATAGACCTGCTTTCTTTCCAGCCAAATTCCCAAATATGGCCCATTCTAGAAAGCCATCAGTGCCAACCTGTGGACGAGCCTGGTTTACAACACGTACTATGTCTGATAAAGGTCAGCCTGGGAAAATCTCAGATTTCTTTGAGGTTGTTGGTTGCAATGTGAGTTCGGAGATTTCCCAAGTCTCTTTTCAGACCAGTCTTCTGGATCTTTTGTAGTTGATCAAAGGAGAATTTGTGCAAACCCCATAAAAGCCCTTGAAATAGAGAACTTATGTGAAATGCTTTACATATTCACAGTACAAAAAACAAAATCAGTTTAATTGTTGTCTATCTTTCCCAATGCCTTTCCTCTCCCATTGATCTCCAATTTATACATACGTATGTGTTATGTATGTATATACATACATATGTATATAGGTTTACATATGCATCATGTACACATATATACAATACATGTATATATGTAAATATATGTGTAGCATCTTTTTCTTTGTGTATATATGTGTGTGTGTGTACATATATGTGCACAGATACATATATTTAATTTGTACATAATCGTTTGCATGTTGAGTACTCCATTAGGTTATAAGCATCTTGGGGATCACCTTTTGTCTCTCTTTGTATCATTAGTGCATGGTAGGTGTTTAATAAATGCATTTTGATTATCATTATTCTTATTCTTCTCATTTTATATTCAATAGATTTTAGGTAGAAATTACTCAAAGCAAAGTCATTTTTTATATTTTATTATTTTTATTTTATTTATATTTAAAATAGTTTTACTTTATTAATTTATTTGTTTTATAAAATATTTTATATTTAATATTAATCATAAGCCGAGCAAATGGATAATTGCTATTCAAACCTATTGGACAGAGGCACCTAGGTGGTGTAAAGTGCTGGCCCTGGGCTTAGTGAGACCTGAATTCAAATTCAGCCTCAGATACTTGCTAACTGTATGATTCTGGGTAAGTTATTTAACACCATTTTACCTCAGTTTCCTCATCTGTAAAATGGGAATAGTCCCAATCCTGTCCATTAATATTGTTGTAAGCAGCATATATAATATTTTCCCACTTCTTCCATCTTTACTTTGCATCAGCTCATATAAGTCTTTTTGTGTTTCCCTGTATTTTCCAGAATCATCATTTCTTAAAGCACATAATCTTCCTTTCTATCCGTGCAATCTTATTTAGCCATTCCCTACTAGATGGGCATTTCTATTTTTTCCTTTTTTAATTAAAGCTTTTTATTTTTAAAATATATACATGGATAATTTTCAACATTCACCCTTACAAAATCTTGGGTCTAAAATTTTTCCCTTCCTTCTCCCCACCCTCTTCCCTAAATGACAAGTAATTCAACATATGTTAATTGTGGGCAATTCTTCTATACATATTTTCACAAATATCATGCTGCACAAGAAAATCAAATTGAAAAGGAGAAAAATGAGAAAGAAAACAAAATATAAACAAACAACAACAAAAAGAATGAAAACTCTATGTTGTGATGCACACTCAGTCCCCACAGTCTCTCTCTGGGTGTAGATGGCTCTCTCCATCACCAGATCACTGGAACTGGCCTGAAGCATCTCACTGTTGAGGAGAGCCACGTCCCAGATGGGTATTCCCTTTGTTTCCAGTTCTTGGGTTTGGCACCTTTGTATCTCATTCAAACAAAGCACATTCTCACAAACATCATTCGGCCAGTTCCTCGGTTGCCACGTCCAGTCCCTCTGCCCAGCCAATGCCCGTTTTCTCACTTCTGCCTCCCAGAATCCTCAGCTGTAATCTCCCCGCTTCGCCAAACCTTCCCCAACTCTCCGTGTTTTCCTCTAAAAGTTGTCTGCTGTTTTTCTGCCTTTACATGTTTCCCCTCAAATAGAAGATGAGCTCCTTGAGGGTGGTAAAGATCCCATTTATCTTTTTACTCTTAGCATAACGTCTGACAAATAACAGGAGCTAAATAAACACCTGTCAAACTGAAGCAACAGCAGGAGAGGTCCTTTCTCCCTCTGCCCACATGATGCCTTTGTCTGCCTCCTTCCTCCTTACTATTAAAAAAATAGGTGACAAGTCTGAGTTGAAGGCAGACTGAGCTGTCTTGCAGGCTATAATGATGGTGACCTGGAAATGGCAGTTTCAAATATCACCCCCTGTATCCTCTCCAATAATTAGAAATTAAAAGACGCTTGTTCTTCCTTTAAAAAGGCACCAGCAATAACTTGTAAAAAATCAATGACAATAGTCAACCACACAAGCACTGCGGGATTATGGTAATGCTGAGATTAGAGAAGCCGCATTTATTATTACACTTCTGCATTGCAGTAGGATCTTTGATATGCTCTGTGAAGTCAACCCCAAGCACCCCCTACTGGGTTTTAATTAAATATCATTCCTACTGAGTTAATAAGCGTGCTATCTATCAGCAACGTGGCTTTCCCTTAATGTTACAATAATAATAGTGCAAGCTGTGTTTGGTAATTACTGATAGAAGATTTGATAAAAAAAATTCTTTCGTTGCTTCTCTCCTCTACCTAGGGCTACCCAGCCTCGCATTCCTCGGGAGCCCACCGACAATTAACCTTCCATCGTTAATGCTTCGGCAAAACAGAGGTGGCCCAGAATCCAACTTCATCTAGCAAGTGATGTCACCGGGAAGCTCCTCTAGGAAACATTCGCTCATTGCTTTATAATGAGCAAAAGTGATGTTCGTGCCCAGATGGATCTGGGACTTCGTCCATTTGGAAATTGCCTCCAATAAAGCAGATGGCGGCCCTTCTATTCCTGAGGGATTCCTGTCTGTCCAAGTCCTCCCATACATTAGCCACTCAACCCACTAGCGACCTTCCTCACTTTCTCTTGGTGTTGAGAAGAGACCAGAAGAACACTTGGATGTTTCATCTACCATCCCTCCCATGACGTTCCCGTCTCCTCTCCTTCTCCTACATTTGCCTAACGAAGTCCCTTTGCCTGATCTTCTCCAAAGCACTTCACATGAAGGCACTGTTCATTCCCGCCACAGAATCCCTACTGCCATGGGTCTCACTGCTTCCTGCTCTGTCACCTCCACTTCCAGTTTGTCAAGAGCCTTGTGTACTCTGTGTCTCCTTGCTGATCGAATGTTGATATTTAAAAGGTGAGTCTGGTTCCAGAAGAAGCTTGTGGTCATCACGGGAGCCATGCGATTTCCTAAGAGCATTTTCATAGCTCTAAAGATAGCAATGAACTTTCTGTGTCAAATCTCTGATTTTAACCACCGGGCAGCCCTGTAAAGTAGGGACTCTGGCTAGCTCTGTTCATATTCCGCAGATGACATCACTCCAAGGATGGGTTTGTTTTTTGCTCTCTGGTATTCTCCATACCCCAGCATATTGTTCTCTCTGGAAGATGCCCTGCCTTGGTGTTCACCCTGTAGAAAATCCCTCTGCACTCTCTTTCCATTGGAGAGTCTCTCCAGAATCTCCATGTTGAGAAAATGTCAAGGCCATCTATTCTCACTCAGCTCTTGATTACTCTCTCAGCTCTACATCTAACTCTCTAAACTCCTCCAAGGATGGACTTCTCCCAGATCCCACTTTTCAATTCCCGTTTGTGTGTATCATGTTTTCCCACTGGAATATAAACTCCTTTATATACTATATAATTTATATTTATATAATATAAATTTATATACTTTATATATTATTAATATATATGTTTTATATATGCAAAAATAACCAATACAGGAAGTATTTATATATTATATAATATAAATACTTCCTGTATTGCTTATTTTTGCATTCCCAATGCTTAGCACAACCCCTGGCTACATAGATCTTACAAAATGCTAGGTGTAATATGATGGGATGATCAAGCATGGTGGACTTGGGTCTTTTCAACAAAGAAATGATTTAAGGCAATTCCAATAGACTTGTGATGGAGAGTGCCATCCAGATCCAGAGAGAGAACTCTGAAGACTGATTGTGGATCAGAACATACTGTTTTCAACTTTTGTTGTTGTTTGCTTGTTTTTTTTTCCTCCTTTCTTGTGTTTTTTTTTCTTTTTTTAACAATAAAAAAATTTGCTCATCACAATGGATATGGTTATATGTTTAGAAGGATTATACAAATTTAATCTATTTCCGATTGCTTTCTGTCTTATGTAGGGAGGAAGGGTGAAGAGAGGGAGAAAACTCTGGAACACAATGTTTTACAAAGGTGAATGTTGAAAACTATCTTTGCATGTATTTGGAAAAATACCATTTAAAAACACAGATAGGAAAACATCTTTGTGCTGTTGTATCCCTTAAGCTAATGTAATTGATCTATAGACCTAAAATAACATGTTTTTCCTAGAATATCCTGAAATAAAACCAGAGTGTGCATGTTTACAGCTTTTGATCCATTTCTGTAAAAAAAAATATCTTTCAATAATTCTTGCTAGGTCCCATTAAAAAAGAAGAAATGCTTGTTGACAGTGTCAAAATCATTAAATAATTTGTCCATGGATAGCAAGGTAGTAAGTCATCAAGCCAAGATTTGAACTCACATCTTGATGATCATATGGCTACTGATCTTGAGCAATGAGCCATGCTGCTCCTTTCTCTTTTAAATCATGAGATCATAGGTGGAAGAATCTTTGAGGTCATCCTAGCTAGTCCCCTGATTTTACAGGAAGAAATTGAAACCAAGACTTATTGACGTGCCCAAAGAAAGTATCTATGGCAGGGTTTGAACCTAGTGTTTCCTACCTCTACGTCTATGATTCTATTCACTGTACTACAATGCTTCCCTTCCATGAACATTGTCCTATTTTCTACCATGTCATTCCAAAAGCTGATAAGTATCACTTTACGGTTGTTCAATCTTTACAGTCATGTCCAACTCTCCATGATCCATTTGGTTTTTTCTTGGCAAAGATATTAGAATAAATTGCCATTTTCTTCTCTACTTCATTTTACAGGTTAGGAATTTGAGGCAAATAAGGTTAAGTGACTTGCCCAAGATCAAACAGTAAGTGTCTAAAACAACATTTGAACTCAGCCTTCCTGACTCCAGGCTTGGTACTCTACCCATTTTGCCACCTAGCTGCCCCTAAACTTATACATAATTTATTGGGTATGAGGGTAATTACTTGTCATCACTGGACACCTGGTAGTATCCCATACACATTGACTTGGACATGGGATTATAGGATCTGGGACTAAAAAGAATCTTGAGATCGATTCATGCAACTCTTTCTAAAAATGGAGAATTGAAAGTTTGATGATTTTCCCAAGATCACGGAGGTATTAAGTCTCTGTAAGGTCAGTGAAGTTACTCCACACCTGGATACAAAGCATGTCCTCTGACTCCAAATCTGGCTCTCTGCTCCAGGGCACCATGATGCTTCCATTTCATAGCATCCTAGAGTTGGAGCTGGAGGCATCTTTCAGTCATCCAGTTCAACTCCCTCATTTTAGATGTGAGAAAACCTGGGGCCCACCGAGCTGAAATGACTGACTCAAGGCCACACAGGTAGTAAAAATAATCTTGACAATTATAAATGTTGTATTTAATATCTTCAAAAGACTTTACAGGTATTGACTCATTTGAATTTCATAATAACCCTCTGAGGTAAGGATTGCAGGTACCATGACACCCAATTTTCAGATGTAAAAAATGAGGCTCAGGAAGATCAATATGTTAAATCCCCAAATACCTCTTTCTAGTCCTCTATCCACTATGCCATGGATAGGGCCAGCTACACCATGAATGTAAAATAGGTCCTAGATATGTACCCAGCAACCCTTGTGTTAATTTCCTAAATGTGTGTTAACTCATTAACCTGCCAATATTGATATATTCGTGTTATCCTGCCTCTACCTTCCCCTTCCTTCTCTCTCTCTCTCTCACTTTGTCTCTCTGTCACCCTCATTCCCTCTCTCTCTCCCTCCCTCCCCCTCCCTTCCTCTCTCCATCTCTGTCTCTGTTTTTCCTTCCCTCCCTCCTTCTCTCTCTCTTTCTCACACACACACACGCACACTTTCTCTCTCTTTCAATAAGAGGTCAAGCTAAGTCTGCTCTTGATTCCCCATGGGGCTCAGGACAATGCTCACTGTTTGGCTCATCCTGACTCGTGTCCTGTGAGCAGCATCAAGCCAGGCTGAAGGCAGCACAGGCTAAGCTTGGATGTGACGAGCATTTTCGATTAATTCAGAGAAAAAATGAGCTTTTTCCCTTTTTTGTAAACAAATGCCAGGGAGCTCACTCCTTAAAAGCTAACTCCCCACCTAGGTAGAAAGCAGCCTGGGAGTGTGTGAGGCGAGAGTCTCATGTTTGAAGGTGCTGCTGTCTGCTCAGCTCCCCAGGCTCGAGACTCATGAGAACACCCATCATATTTATTTTGAAGAACTTTCTTCCACAGAGATGGGTGTGGCAGAAAAACAAGAGAAAGACACAGAGACACAAAGAGAGAGACACAGAGAGAGAGACACAGAGACACAGAGACACAGAGACACAGAGACAGAGAGACAGAGAAAGACAGAGAAATACAGAGACAGACAGACAGGGGCACCCTCCAATGCATCAAAAACCTGGTACTTTCCTGATATAGGAACTCCATTTACTAATGCAGATCATACCCTATCTATAATTCATAGTGTAACAAAGTTTGCCTAGATCCAGATCAGCTCACTACAAACCAGAATTCACCAGACTCAGCCAGATCAAGTGACTTGTCCAGGACCATGTAGTTCATGGTTTAGTCAAGAGGCAGAGATGCAATGTGAACCTCCTGACCTCCCAAGTTAGCTTTCTAACCACTGATCATCACTGCCCCTTTTATCAGGAGTTATCAGATGAAAAATCAGATACCATTTCAGAGGGGACCCATCTTACTCCCTATTTTCTCTCTACTAGGTCCCATATAGCATATTTTTTTTTACTTCCTATCAAATGGAAAATTTCCTATTTTGAAAGGGACAACTCCACTGCTGCCTCTCCTTCCGAATTCAGTGGCCAGCTGGGCTTGAGGTTGTTTGTTCTGCGATAGGACAAATTCAAATAAAAGACTATGATGAAGGAGAACCATAATAATAATAGATATCATCAGCATTCATCTTAGGAGTCATTACCCATTCATCCCAGCTCCCGTTGAGATTTAAGCTCTGCTTAAAATGCAAAAAGGGAACTAGATTGAAGAATTCAGTTTATTTATTTACTTTACAGTGGAAACTCTATCCTGCTACCCAAAGACTTTTCCTGAGGTCTTGACAGCTGAATTACTCCTATCCTAGCAAAGAGCTTGGGGAGAAGGAGACGTTAATGAAGAGTTGCGAGCTCTCCCTTCTTTCTCGCTTAGGAAAGCAATGTTTACGAGGAGGAAGCCAAAAGGGAGGTCTAGGCCAAAACACCACAACTCTGGGGAGAGCCAGGGCCAAGTGATTTGGGGTTAGCCCAAAGCAAGCCAACAGAAGGAAACATATCAATAGCTTTTAGGCTTGTCAACAGCATGACGCCCATTATATCATTTCATTGGTAGGCACTACAAGTTTACATCATCATTATAACAATAGCTAACATTTATAGAGCACTTACTATCGGCAGGCATTGTGTTAAGTGCTTTACAATTATTACCTCATTTTATTTTCGTGAGAACCTTAGGAGATAGATCTTATTGTTATCCCCATCTTACAGATGAGGAAACTGAGGCAATCAAGGTTAAATGACTTATACAAAATCACGCAGCTATAGTGAGTTCCTAAGATTGAATTTTAACCCAGGTCTTCCTGACTCCACAAGACCAGCCCTCTATCTACTGCATCAATTCATATTACTGATGATAAAACTGAGACAGAAAGGGTTTATGACTTTCCCAATCAATAAGTCAATTAGCAAACATTTAAATGACTTATACCCAGAACAGCACCTCCTATGTAGCCTGATAAAGCCATACAATCCATGTTTGAAGCAAGATTTGAACCCATATCCTCCTGCCTCCAGCCCCAAAACTTTTTCACTAAATCAGCCCGAGTGACCAGCTCAGTAAAAATACCAGTTTCCCTTAAGTTGGATGGATATAAGAGTTCTTTAAAGTCTGCAAGTGGCTTTACAAATATTATCTCATTTTATTCTCCAAAAACCCTCCTGAGAAGCAGATGCTATTAGTCTCCTTATTTTACAGATGAGGAAACTGAGGCGGACAGCTTTTACGTGAGCTGTCCAGAGTCACACAATTAGTGACTGTGGGTCTTCCTGATTCTAGGTCCAATGTATGACCTTTAAATCACCTCCTTGTGTACTCAATGCTGCCTAAAATGAATATAGAATTTCTTGGAGTCAGCCTATCTAGATCTGAGTTGTGACTTTAAAATTTGTTAAATATGAAAATTTGGGTGGGCCTCTCAACCCCTCTAGGGTGCAGTTTCTTCATCTTAAAAAAGGGGTTTAGAAGTCATTTAAAGCTTATAACATATTAGAAGAACTGCATATTTTTAATAAATATTAGATTGCTTGCTATCTTGGTGAAAGGGATAAAGAGGGAGAAAAAATTGGAACACAGCATTTTGTAAAGGTGAATGCTGAAAACTATCTTTGCAAATATTTGGAAAAATAATGCTATTTTTTAAAAAATTAAATTTTTGATGATGATAAATGTTAGAAGAGATGTGGGAAAATGGTACACATGCATTGCTGGTGGAATTGTGAACTGATTCAACCATTCTGGAGAGCAATATGGAATTATGCTCAAAGGGCTATCATGTTGTGAATACCCTTTGATTAAGCAATTTTTCTACTGGGCCTGTAACCCAAAGATATCATACAAAAGGGGAAAGGAAAAGGACAAGGACCATGTGTGCAAAAAAGGAACTGGAAACTGAGTGGATGCCCATCAGATGGGGAATGCCTGAATAAGTTATGGTATATGAATGTTATGGAATATTGTCATTCTGTAAGAAATGATCAGAAGAATGATTTCAGAAAGGCCTGGAGAGACTTACAGGAATTGATGCCGAGTGAAATGAGCAGAACCAAGAGATCATTGTACATGGCAACAGGAAGATTATACATTGATCAATTTTGATAAATTTGGCTCTTTTCAATAATGAGGCGATTCAGGCCAATTTCAACAGACTTATGAATGAGTGTCATTTGTATCCAAAAAGAGGACCATGGGGACTGAATGTGGATCACAACATTGTATTTCCATCTTTTCTTGTTTTCTTGCTTTTTCGCTCTTGTTTTTTCCCCTTTTTGATCTGATTTTTCTTGTGCAGCATGATAAATGTGGAAATATGTTTAAAAGAACTGTTCATGTTCAATATATATTGGATTGCTTGATGTCTAGGGGAGAAGAGTGGAGGGAAGACAGGGAGAAAAACTTGGAACACAAGGTTTTGCAAGGGGAGATGATGAAAATTATCTTTGTATGTATTTTGAAAATAAAAAGCTATTAAAATTATTTTTTAAATAGCTTATAACATAGGACATCAATGCTAAATGAGTCTTTGGGCAGAAAAAGGAAAGAATACATGGTAGTTTTGAGAAATCTATACCAAAAGTGGGTCTGGGAACTCCAGCAAAAAAGCCAGGGATTAAGAACAATACTTTTTTGGAAATACCAATGGAGTTTGAGGCTGCAGGGTGGTAGCTCTGACCTTCTTCTCCCCCCTTAACAATAATAATCATCTTGCCACCTCTGACCTTCTTCTCCCCCCTTAACAATAATAATAATCTTGCCACATATGACCCCACCCTAGATTGGCCAGAACAAAGCAAGAGCAGGTTCTGCTTAGGGAGTAGAGAAGAAAGGAAGAAATCATTTACAAAAGAGACAAGGAGGAAGAGAGGGAAATTCCAAGTGGAAATAACTGGGAGGTAAAAAAACACCACTTTTCTAGAGTAGCCAGTTCTATAAAAGAGATTATATATGAAATAGGGACTCCCATCATCAAAATACAAAGCCATAATAAAGGGCTAAAGCTTAAGAATAGAGACAAAAGTAATGGAGGAGTGCACAGTGGAAGGGGATGTGATTGGGAAAAACTGAAGGAAGGAAAACAGATTCAGAAACTATTTTTTTACACTTATGGCCTGTATGATAAAAGACTGGAAATTAGGACTGGATTTAGTGATTGCCTAAAAGAGGTATCAGATCAGGACTGAGGACAGTTCTGAGCTTATAAATAACCTGGGGAGTGAATGCCTGATAAGGAGCTAGGGCCTCCTCTAAGATCCTTATATCTTTCTGTCTTTCTATGTACGTGTGTGTGTGTGTGATTTCCCCCATTAGAATGTAAGCTCCTTGAGGACATGGGCTCATTTTTCTTTTTTTTTTTTTTTTTTTTTTTTTGTATCTCCAACACCTGGTACATAATAAGCATTTAATAAATACTTTGATCATTCATTCATTCTCAAAGATTTGTTGATTGGTTGACAATGAAAGGACAGAGCTATAATGGTCACTTGAGCTAATATAAAAAATTCAAAGTAAATTCATTTACACAAACATTAAGCACTTGCTATGGCAGCCTTGGAGTTAGGATTGGATGACTTGTACGTCTCTCTGCTTCTACTCTTCTAAGCAAGGGCTCCCCCAGGAAAGTCATCAGATTTTGTTTGGAGGAGCCATCCCACCTACCTTTCAATACTGGTTTTTCTCCCCTGCCATCTCAGTTCCACCTAAGGGTGTTCAAAAATGGTGGAACCGATGGTCTTAGAGCTGGAGCCAGAGAGTTTGGGTATTATTCTTCTATTTATGTGACACTTGGGGCTATTCCCTCTCTGAGCCTCCATTTCTATCTAATGAAGAGAATACAACATTTGAGGCACTTGGAGTTTGTTTGCTTGTTTTTTACTCCAATGAAAAAAAAGAAAAATGGAGCAGGAGTGATGCTTAGAAAAGAAAGATGAACAAGAGAGCCAAGTGCTACTCAGTTTTTCTTTATCTTTTGGGTTTTTTTTCAGAAGCAGAGAATGAAGCGACAATGATGGAATGAGAGACCAGACGATGAGAGCAATGTTTAAGGGCAGGAATCACAGAGTGACACCCCCTCAGATCATTGAGGAAACATTCTCCCATCCCACAGGGCAGTCCTGAATCCCTTGATTCATGGGAAGGAGGGAGATATTGTTCAGTCATCTATGTTGTATCAAATTCCTCATGATCCCATTTGGGGTTTTCCTGGCAGAGGTATTGGAGTGGCTCATCATCTCCTTCTCCAGCTCATTTGACGATGAGGAAACTGAGGCAAACAGCAGCCACACTTTCTGAAGTAAGTTAAAGCACAGAAGGATATTGTTCCACCATGGGACTAGCTAGATGCTCCCCTCCACCTCGTTGTTTACATTAACCTTCTTGTCCTTCTTCAACTTTACCTAGAAGGCATAGACCCACTGACCAGCACGTACTAATAAAAGCCACGCTGGCCAGCTTGATGCTAATTGTCAGCTCATTCACTCAATATTAGCCCCTCCTCTCATAATTATTTCTTACTTAGCCTAAAATTCTTGCATAAGGACAATTATGAGGGAAGTATTTTTGTAAACAGTAGAGGGCTAGACAAAGTGAGAGATTAATTATGATGACTCTGGACCTAATTCACCAGGTGCTTAATAAATGCTTATTGACTGACCATTTCTGAAATACTCTAATGCAATTCAGTTTTTGGAGTGACTAGAAATGTAGTAGACATAAAGACGTGATCAGAGCTAATAGAGGGCTAGACAAAGTGAGAGATTGATTATGATGACTCTGGACCTAATTCACCAGGTGCTTAATAAATGCTTATTGACTGACCATTTCTGAAATACTCCTCTCTAATGCTATTCAGTTTTCAGGAGTGATTAGAAATATAGTCAACATGAAGACATGATCAGGGGCTAGATAATTTTTTCATTATTTTATTGCTGCATTTAGTTTTGTTATTGTTGCCATTTTGTTTGCCTTGCTTCATAACTTCCCCCCACCATAGAGCTTTTAATTAAAAAACGAAAAGAAATGTGGATGTCAATCATGTCTAACAGCCTATGCAGCATTCTGTACCCATAGGCCACCACTTCTCCATCAAGAGGAGAGCAATTTGGGGGCTATTGTGTTACTGTGTGCAGGATGCCGAACTCAGAGTCACGGCCCCAAGTTTGAATTTCAGCTCTACTGTTATAAGACATAGGATTTCCCTTTGCTGTATCAGAATCTTCCTCTATAAAATGAAAGGGTTCCATGTTGTTTTCCTTTATGTAGCTGTGACCCCTTGTGTCTATTTTTCTCTTGGTTGCCCTTCTTCCCTGTGTATCAATCCACATACACCCTTTCCAACATTTCTCCAAATTCATCATATTCTTCAATTGATAAATATCAATTAAGCGTCTCCTGTGGGAAGAGGCCTGGATTCTTATGGCCCAAAGATACTCTAGGATAACACCCAGTTCTCAAACAATTGAATCACCCCTTGGATCCAGTTTGGGGTTTTGTTTGTTAGTTTATGGAGGAAGGGGAGGGAGAAGGTCTCAGCCACAAAGTTCTCCTTTGGCTAGTTTGGGATGCACCAGAGTGCTCCCCCTTTCTCTGACTTCTTCAGAGTCATGGCTCTTAAGAAAAGTAGTTTTTCTGCATTCTTTCCCTCCCCTTGTGAATTGTTCATTCTCATCTTAGTCAGGCCCGAAGTGCAAACAAGAACCACGGGGCCAGCCCCCTTGGGCTTCCAGCTCCAACTCTCATTTTCTTTCAACTTCCAAGAGAGAATAAGAGGAAGAGAAGGAAAGGAAAAAGCTCAAAGAAAGGGAAAATTACATGGATTTTTGATGATCTATAAACCAGAAGCCATTTTAATGTGTTAGTCAGGCAGCAGGCACTAATGGAAAGCCTCCTCTGTACTAGGCACTCTGCTAATTGCAAAGCACTGACATTAGAGTCCTAAAATCTTGAATTCAAATCCAACTTCAGAGACTTGCCAGCTGTGTAATAACTGGGCAAATCACCAAACTTCTGGGTGCTTCAATTCCTTCAAATATAAAATGGAGAACATAATAATTCCTACTTTGCAGGGTTGTTGTAAGAATTAAGCGCTTTATTAGAATGATCTCATTTAACACGGTACGTGGCACACGGTAAGGTGATTAATCAATGTGCATTTCCTTTCTTCCTTATCCACTGGGCCTTGTACTCTGGGATTTGGGGAGAAATACCACATATCACCCAGGGCAGAGGCACATGATTTCCTCCAATAATTTTCATGCTTCTCTCTTTTTGGATTGAAGGTACAAGGCAGTTCCAAATTTAGCCCAAAGAAACTACATAAAATGATTTAGAAACAAGAAGTCTTGCGTGAAATTAAGGCTGTTGATAAGTGTGAAATGCTTAAGAATTATTCCCCTCCCAGAGAACACCAGGGCATTCAGCATCCTCTTTCTCTGCAGAGATGACCCAGGGTCCTGGTGAGCTCAACTAGGGAATGTTCAAATGTCATTTCTCAGCCATATGAGAAAGCTGACCACTAATGACCACATGTAGATAGCGATCTTGGCAGGGGCTCAATTACCCCCTTCTGATTTGGGGGGAGGCTGTAAGAAAGAGAAATCATACTCCAGATGTGCTTGGCAGCCACTTTGGCACTGAAAGCAAGAGTAAGTTTCAAGGGTGTCTCTTCTCGCCATTGTCTTTAGCAAGCTTGTGCTGTCAAAAATTAACATCTATTCCTAAGCGATTAGGGTCTCTTAATTTTCCAAGGTATAAGGAGAAAACCTTTCAGACTTCTTTTCTCCCTGATTATGGGACTATTAATCTTTCCCGCTACTTCAGACCCCAGAGGTTCCATACAATTTATGCCGTCAGAGATCATGGAGTAAGTCGTAGTTAATTATAAATGGAAGGCTCAGAATTACGGAACGCTTTCTTCCAGCAGGTCCCTCCTGCCACTGTCCCCTGAATTCTGACAGCTGTCAGCAATGGAATTACCATCTCCGCCTGTTTTATCTTAGGCCTGAGATAGCATTTCACAAGCTGAATATTGTCCAGGTGGTCGCTATCTCTCCACTCCGTGCTACTTATCAAATGAACATAAAGCAATCCCATAGGCGACAAAACCCAATATTTTACATTATTCCTGGAAGAATATTCATGGACTTCTTGGCAACAAGATCTGTCACTAAGGTCTCTATGAAATTGCTTTCCCCCTCCCTCCCTTTGAATATGTTTGCTGTCCTCATGATAAATCTACAGTCGATTCCATGCAGAAGAAAAATGGTTGGGACTTCTCCACTTGCCGGAACTGGAGGCCACATCCATCATCCTCCCAGCGACTCTTTTACTTCTAATTACCACACTTCACTCAGAAATTTGACTTCAAATCATAAGCCTAAGGAGAACCTAGCTTTTCATTTACAGAGCTCCAGCTAAATATCATTTTTTCCTGAGCTATATTTCACAGTCAAGAGAAAGTCATGGGGGCTCTTAAACCAACCAGAAAACATGGCCATTTATCTTCAGACTGAGATTTTTTGCTAAAATCAAACCGAAATTCACCTACATCCCATCTGCCCATGAGTTACTGTAAGATTACATTCACCAAGCTGCCACACGGCATACCCCGGCTTGAATTAATCACACATTAGAGAGAAATTTTCTTAAATGCACCATTTCCTCAGGAACTTTTGACAGTTGATTTAAACCTATCTTTTGGGCTAGATAGATCTTTCAATACAGTCGATGTTTCACTTCAACGCGGAAAGCTCTTTCTTCCCCTTCACTCTACCCCTCCCTTTCTTGTTCTATTACTCTTTTGTACCCTTCTATATTACGTTTCATTTCCCTCTCTCCTTCCCTTCATCCCTCTTCTTTTTCACTCCTTCTCTTGTTTTTCCTTTTTTTATTTTAAACTAATAATCGCAAATATACACATAGCACTTTGTGGTCTACAAAATGTCTTACAAATACTATCTCATTTTATCCTTACAACAACTCTGGAAAATTAATATTATTATTATCATCCCCATTTTGCATATGAGGAAACTGAGGCAGGCAACAGCTACATGAATCGCCCAGGGTTGCCAAAGCTAGTAAATGCTTTAGACACAATTTAAATTCAAGTCTTTGTGATTTCAGAGCCAATTCTCTATTTAATGTGCTACCTAGCTATCCATTCAGGATAGTCTGGCTTGTGGTTCTAGACCAATAATCCTCACACTTTTTAAATAGGGGGCCAGTTCACTGTCCCTCAGATGATGGGAGGGCTGGAATATAGTAAAAACAAAACCTCACACTCTGTCTCTGCGCCTCAGCCCATTTGCCATAACCTGGTGGGCCGCATAAAAGTCCTCAGTGGGCCACATCTGGCCATAGTTTGAGAAGCCCTGTTCTAGACCAAAGGCTAGGATGGTTTGATTGATAGTTCTAAGGCATGCTATGCAACAGGCTTTTGATAGCAAAGTAAAAAATCCTGTGACTATGGCCCTAGAGGTCAAGGTTTTAATGTACCCACTTAAAAAGTTCTTTCAAATGATTCTAAGAAGCCCAAGAAGAATAATCACATATCATGAAAACAGATTGACGGAACAATAATGACCACAAGCTTGGCGATTCCCAGTTGGCAGTTCGGTTCAAGAAGCAAAAATAAAAATAAATCTAATTTTGTAGATCAAGTCAAGAGAGAAGTCGATAGTCAGCACATGTCACTTTCATGATTGCTAAGCACTGAAAGAGGATTCTGAGAAGATGGTGGAATAGGTACAAAGCTTTTGGCTCTCCAAATTTCCTTCAGAGAAAAAGAAAATATTGTCTCAAAGGTAATGTAGAGCAACATAAATAAACAAAAATCAAGGTAAACCAGTAGTTCTAAGACAACCTATGAAGACCCCAGGAAAAACCTGACCTCTAGGGACAAAGGTGGGCCCCTAGTGAAGTGCAAATACCTATAGGTCAACTCTGTGGAATCAATAAATAGCAAACCTCACAGAAGCTGGTGTGGGGAGGCGATTTTAGCCTTAGAAAATTTCATATCTCAGTGAGCAGGGCTGATAACTGAGTGGGGGAAGATTGAAGGATGGCAAGCACAATTATGGTGACCAACAGGTCCTGGGCCAGGCTGCCTCTGCAGAAGAAAAAGAACCAGCACACCTCTGGAGAGTGCAATAGTGAGGGACTGTTAGCCATGGATGCCAACAGGAGAGCTGAGTTCTAGAACAAAAAGGTAAATCAGAAATAGAAAAAAATCCACCAATGACCACTTGAAAGAAATTGCAAAAAGAAAACTTACAGGATTATCATAGCCAAGTTTCAAAGCTCCCACATCAAGGAGAAAATATTGGAAACAACAATAAAAAAAATCAACATACTAGAGTTACAATAAAGATTACACAAGATCTAATAGCTGTTGCACTGAAGGACTGTAGATCTTGGAATACTATATTTCACAGAGCAAAGGAGCTAGGATTACAAGTAAGGGTATTTTACCCAGCAAGGTTAAGCATAATCCTTAATGGGGAAAAAAATGACAGAGTGGAAGACATTCAGTTAGTTTAACAAAAACAGGAGAACTTATGGGAAAATTCAACATACAACATTCAGGAGATAAGCAAAGTAAACATTAAGTACCATTTATAAGGTAATCAATGAGGTCAGACTGTTTACTCCTATATGTAAAAGATTATCAGTTCTTTTATTACTGTCATTTTTCTTTGGGTAGTTTAAAAGAAACACAGACTCATTTGAGTAAGATGAGGTGATTTGTGAGTGTGGGTGGGTATGTGAGTGGGTATATAGGAAGAGATAAAAAGGGAGGAAGTATTTTCTACTAATGAAGAACAAAAGAAAAATAGATACGAAAGAAGCTAGTGGGAGAAGGACAGATAGTATTGAAACTTTACTCTCCTTAAGAAAGGCTTATATAAAAAAGGTAACTGAAAAAAAAGGTAACCTAAGAAATAGGAAACATTAAAGTGGTTGGTAAAAGTAGTCAGAAGGGATAGGATTAGAGTGAGAAGGATAGTGAGGAAAATAGGAAAGAGGAAAATAAACAATTGAATGCAAATTGGATGAATCCACGCATAAAATGGAAACAGAATTCAACAATACATTGCTTTCAGGAAATGTTATAAAATTGAGAGAGAGATACACAAACATAAAATAATGATCAGGAGTAGAATTTATTATGTAAAAAGTAAGAGTAATAATCGTGATTTCAGACAAATCATGATCTTAAAATAGATTTAATCAAAAAATAAATATAGGGAAACAACACTATGTCAGCTATATTAATCAATATTGTTTTAGACTATTTAAAATAACTTGACAGTATATGGTTGGAATATGGCTGTGGTATAAGAAAGGATAGTTGATTTAGGAAAAGATGAAAAGGCCTAGACTTATGAAGGAAGATGCTATTCAACTTCAGAGAAGTTGAACAAGTGCATATAAGCATAGTATGGTCTTACATAAATGAATATGGGGGCAGCCAGATAGCACAGTGAACAGAGCACTGACCCTGGAATCAGGAGGATCTAAGTTCAAATAGTTCCTCAGACACTAAACACTTACTGGCTGTGTGACCCTGGGCAAGTCACTTAACCCCAAATTACTTCACACACAAAAAAATTCTAGTAACATAGATGCATATGAATGTATATGTGAGTATATGCAAATGATTACAGAACCTTTGTAGTTTCATGTGGAAGGGTAACCATCCATAATTAAACCCTTGCAATATTTATTACATAGACTTTCTTGAAATGGAAATTTATGGCTTCATATTTTGAATTTTATGTTCTATTGTGCTCATGGCAAATTTTCTTTCTTATTTTGCATTTAAGTTTAAAATAAAAACAAAAGATTACTGAGCAATTATAATATTCAGAACGCTGATGATTATGGCATTGTCAGAAAAGTTATGAGAATTTGGATTAGTCTATCTGTCACTGTTTGAAGGTAACTATTTTCCCTAAATATCAAGCCTAATACTTTCCTGGTGAAGATAATCAGAGAAAGCTGGAAGACAGTCTTCTGACCTCTTGGGTCTTGTCTTATACAGCTCTGAAGGATTCTAAGTGCCTACAACGACCTCAAAATCATTGTGAAATTCAAACTGACATCATTTTCCCAGAAACTAAACCCTCTACAATGAAAAGAAGATCATAACTCATCATCAGTCCTTGAAATGCTGTGATCTGGGAAGCTGAATTTATTGTGTGTGTGTGTGTGTGTGTGTGTGTGTTTTGTTGTTGAATTGTTTTTTTGTCAAGTCCAATTCTTGTTTTTATTTAAAAGTATTCTATTTTTTTCAATTACATTTAAAGATATTTTCAACATTCATTTTTATAAGATTTTAAGTTCCAAATTTTTCTTCCTCCCTTCCTCTCTTCCTCCTTCTCCAAGACAGAAAGCAATCTGGAAATAGATTATACATCTACAATCATGTTAAATGTATTTCCACATTAGTCATTTTATGAAAGAAGAAACAAAACAAAAAGAAAAAACCATGGGAAAGAAAAAACAAAAAACCAACAAGGGGAGAAATACTATGCTTTGATCTGCATTTATATCTGCATTCAAAACATATGTTTTTTTTCCCTCTGGATGTGGATAGCATTCTCTATCATGAAGTCTCTTGGAATGATATTGCTAATAAGTATATTGCTAAGAACAGCTAAGTCAATCATAGTTCATCATTGTATAATATTTCTGTTACCAGGTACAATGTTCTCCTGGTTCTGCTTACTTCACTTAATATCAATTCATGCAAGTCTCCAGCTTTTTTCTGAAATCTTCCTATTCATTATTTCTTCTAGCAAAATAGTATTCCATTATATTTATATTCCACATCTTATTTAGCCATTTCCCCCTTGATGGACATGGACATTTCATCTATTTCTAATTATTTGCCACAAAAAAAAAGCTACTACAAGTATTTTGTGCATGTGGGCTCTTTTTCATTGTTAAGATATTGTAGGGATACAGAACCATTAGTGGTACTGCTGGATCAAAGGGTATGCATGGTTTTAAAGAGCTTTGGGCTTAGTTCCATATTGTTCTCCAGAATGGTTGGATCACTTCATAAGTCTACCCACAATGCATTAGTGTTCCAATTTTCAGAACGTCTTCTCCAACAGTTATTTTCCTTTGCTGTCATGTTAACCAGTGAGATAAGTGTGAGAATATCTCAGAGTTATTTTAATTTGCATTTCTCTAAATAAGAGTAATTTAGAGCATTTTTCCCACAAGATTGTAGATAAGTTTAATTTCATTTGAAAATTGCCTGTTTGTATCCTTTGATCATTTATCAATTGGGGATTTGTATCCTTATTAATTTGACTCAATTCTCTATATCTTTGAAAAATGAGGCCTTTATCAGAAACATTGGGGGAAAATTTTTTTCCCCAGTTTTCTACTTTCCTGCTGATCTTGATTGTACTGATTTTGTTTGTACAAATACTTTTTTAATTTAATGCAATCAAAATTATTCATTGAATATTTCATAATGTTCTCTCTCGTTTGGACCTAGATTTTGTCCTTTTCCACAGATATGACCAGTAAACTATTCTGTGCTCTCCTAGTCTACTTATAGTATCACTCTTTATATCGAAAGCATGTGACCACTTTGACCATATCTTGGAAGACAATATCAAATGTTTGTCTGTGTCTGATTTCTGCTATTTTCCAATTTTCCCATCAGCTTTTGTTAAATAGTGAGTTCTCATTCCAGAAGCTGGAGTCTTCGAATTTATCAAAGCATGGATTATTACAGACATTTACTACTGTTTCTTATACATCTAATCTATTCCACTGATCCACCAGTCTATTTTGTAGTCAGTATTAAATAGTTTTGATGGTTGCTGCTTTGTAATATAGTTTTAGATCTGGGCTGACTAGGCTACCTTCCTTTTTCATTAGTTCCCCTGATATTCTTAACTTACTGTTCTTCCATATTATGTCCAACTCTTTGTGACCTTAGTTGGGGTTTTCATGGCAAAGATATTGGAATGATTTGCCATTTCCTTTTTTGGCTCATTTTACTAATGAAGCCAGGGTTAAATGATTTGCCTGAGATCATCTAGTAAGTTTCTGAAATCGTATTTAAAGTCATGTAGATAAAGTGTTCCTAAGTCCAGGCCTAGCACTCTATCCACTGTCATTACAGCAGAGATTATCTTTTTCTTTTCTTTATATCTCCAGGGCTTAGTATGGTACCTGGCACACAGTAGGTTTTTACTGAATACTTACTGATTTAGTGACAACTGGTGATTAAATTCTTGTTGTGTGTCAAGAATTGTGCTGGGATTACAAAAAAAAATTGCAAAATTAACTTGTCCTCAAAGAGCTTACATTCTTGTGGATTATTTAGCATTGATAATGTAGTACATCTGCAAAGGAAGATGGTATGGGATAAAGAATCGGGTGAGCTGGGTTCAAATTCAGTCTCTAACTGTGTGACCTTGAGTGATTAAGTCACTTAATTTCTTCTGCACTTCAATTTCCTCCAAATAAAGAAATTAAATTGTCTGGCCTTTCAGATTGTTTTCCTCAGCTCTAAACACTACAGTCCTGATCTACTCTCCCCATCTCACCCCTACTTTTACCCTCATCTCAGCCTTTGCAGTATATCTCTGAGAGTACAACTTTCAGCCTCTACTAGGGGAGAGACCTCCAGGCCTGGTCTTCCCTTGCTCCCAAATTGGAGAAGCCCTCACCTGAACCATGGGAGCCCCAAACTGCCAGATTTCAACAATGTTCATAATTTGGAAATTTGGAAAGGAACTGTGTTTTGAGGGAATCCTAATAATGTCCTTAATTTTCCTGGCATTAACCTTCACTGGACTCTCCTAGTGCTGGAACTCTCTCACAAGGCTATGTGGAAGGGTAATTCCTACTACATCGTCGGTCCTTGGAAAATGTGAACTGTGCAAACATGGTTGCCATAGGAAGAAGTGGGAACTGAGAGCCCCTGAGGCTGAGTGCTAGAAAGTAGAAGGAAAGTGGGGAGACATTCATATTTTTTCATGGCACAGTGTCAGATGTTTACAGACTTACTAGTTCTAAAAGGTTCTTCCTGTTTCTCTTTTTTATTAGAATATAAAATGGCCCTCTCATATCAGGAGCTCATTCTAGTAGTATGATATTGAACAAAATAAGGAGAAAGATAAAATAAGGCATCCTTAAAATAACACAATTCATTTACAAGTTTTGAGATCCATGATATACTGTTGGCATATAAGCTGCTTTTTAAAAACACAGATTCACTGAAATAAAAAATTGTGGTGATTTTTTTAAAAAGGAAGGCAAAAGAAGACTAAATGAGTTATGTTTTGCATATGTTGTGTTGGAGATATTGTTGGGATATATTGTTTAAAATGTTCAATAAGCAGTTCATGATGTGAGAGACTGAAGTTGAGGGAAATACAAGAGGTAAGTACATAGATCCAAGAACACTGCATAAAGATGAAAATTGAACCCGTAGGAACTAATGAAATCACCAAAAAAAAAAAAAAATAATCACCAAATAGAGCAAAAAAAGAGTTGATGACCTGCGATAAAACCATGAGAGAGACTTGCAGTTAGGGGACATAGTATGGAGGAAAAGCTATCAAAGAGACTGAGAAGGAATAATCAGACAAGAAAGAAGATCAGAAGAGAATGGTGTTATGAAAATCCAGAGAAAATAAAATATCTGTGGAAAAAAAATATTATCAACAACATAAAAACTACAGCAGAAAATCAAGAAAGATGATAATTGAGAAGAACGTATTTGTGGTACTTGAGATAGGCTTTGTCTCACTCAATCTCCACCATAGTTCCATGAGATAAGTCCTGATAACATTATTATTCTTATCTTACAGATGAAAACACTTAGACTCAAGTAGATTAATAATGGACTTGCCAGTGGTACAACAACTAAAAGTGCAAAATTAGTCAATTACAGAGGAGAAATTTTGATGCAGATCTTTTGATTCTACTATAGCAGGCCTCTTTTCATCACTGGCTACCTCCTCTTTGGCAAAAATAAAGTAGCACTTTGGTCAGTTCCTCAGACTGTACACTTCTAATGGAAACATAAAGAATGAATGATTTATGAATGCTACTAAAGCCTGCATTTGAAACTAAGAAAATAAGAAACTGCTCTACTCTCAAAGCATTTTAAATTATAAGCTTTGTTTGGGGCAAAAATAAAAAGAAATGGTGTTGGTGATTTTTTGACCTTCTGATTTCTTAGGAGAGGTAAAATTAATATAATCAACCTATTAATTCTCTTAAGGTATTGTCCCATTTGTCAACCAACTGGCTTTGCTAAACGTTAAAGGAAGTGGAAGGTGGTCAGTGATTCAGTGATTGACACTATGTAAACTATCATGGTTTATGAACACCCTAGGAGGTAAGCAGTTCTAAATCTGTCCGCCCACCAAATAGCAGGAAAATAAAATAATGACTTCCTGGGGAAGGAAAGGACTGGGAGGTAGACTGTTCTATTTCTTGATGCTTTCTGGACTAAAGGACTGTACTAGTCAATTATTACAAGTTTAAGTTCCAGAACAACTGAGCATCCAGTGAATCAGCAAAACACAGATACCCCTGTACTGTCTCCTAGAAAACTGGACATGGAGAAAAAAAAACACACACACACAAACACACACACACAAACACACACACAGAGAGAGAGAGAGAGAGAAAGAGAGAGAGAGAGAGAGAGAGAGAGAGAGAGAGAGAGAGAGAGAGAGAGAGAGAGAGAGAGAGAGAGAGAGAGAGAGAGAGAGAGAAGGAGAGAGGGAGGGAGGGAGGGAGGGAGAGAACGAGAACACAAACACACACACACAATGGAGCAGCTTACAATGAACCCTTTTGCTATTTTGCTAATTTCATAGTTGATTCTATGGTAGTATAGTAGGTACTGAAGTTATCAAGATAGAGACATGTTTCTGCTGTGATAATCTTGGGGAATCAAATACCAACAAATGTTTTCAATGCTCTTTTGAAGCTAATCTGTATATTTAAATGTAAATCCTTCTTTAGCTTTCTTTTCCTTTTCCCAGATTAGCTAAGCAGGGGAGTACAACTTTAAAGTCTAGATAAATAGAAAAATATATTTTTTTCTTTCCTTGTTACCTGTTTCACACAGGAAGGAATTAAATCATCAGTGAAGTCCTAGGATCATAGATTTTGAGCTTAAAAAAAAACAAACACACTGGTCACCCAGTGTAGAACCTTCAGTTTGAAGGCCATGGGATTATAGACTGAGAGCCAGGAGACAGCTTAGAAATCTCCTTGTCCAACTCCCTAGTTCTTGGATGTTTAGATGATTTGCTCAGGACCATACAATGAACAAGTCTGTGAAATCACCTCCTCTGACATCAGACCCAGATTTCTTTCATCTAAACTATAAAATAAGGAAGCTAAGGTCCATCCAAGATGAAGAAACTACTTACCCACTCAAAAAGTCAATGATAATTAGGATTTGAATCTAGGTTTTCTGCTTCTAAACCTAAAACCACTGTATCACCTATTGGTGTGTGCTGCCATCGCTGAGAGGGCATATCAGTCATGCCATTTAAAGAGAGGCATTTTGGTAGAGTGGCTAGGTCAGTGGATTTGAAATAAAATGACTCAACTGACAGTCATATGATCTCCTCAAACTTCATCTCCTCATCTATAAAAATGAGAAGAGTGGATTATCTGCTCTCCAAAGTCTTTATCAGAAATCACATGCCACAGAGAATAGATTATGGGCCTTGAGGTTCAAAAGACTTGAGTTCAAATCTCACCTCAGACACATATTAGCTGCATTACCCTAGCCAAGTCACACTGCCTCAGTTTCCTTACCTATAAAACAAGGATAATAGCAGCCACTTTTTCCAAGGATTATTGTGAAGACAAGATGAAATATTTGTGATAGGCTTGGCAAACCTTAAAGCACTATGTAAATGTGAGCTATTATCAGCACGATTATAATTCTATAATTCTGCAAATAAAGAAACACACCAGGTCAAATCACAACAGCCTTTAGCTTTGTCTTTTCTGACTCCTTGGAATCACCTTGTCTTCTATTTTAAATGAAGGAAGTTTGAGGTTTACCAGAGATGATTAACAAAATACTTAGAATAAATCCAGGCATTCCTTTTAACCACTTTCTCCTTGACAGTTGCTGACCAAGGAAGAAAGTGCTGAATTTCATCACAAGTTTGTCAATATTTACACTCTCTAAATAAAGCAGTCATCTCAACAGCTAGCTTGTTCGGGTTGGATTACAGAGTTCTCATTTCACTTCTATGAGCCCAAAGTAGTTCATTTCCTTAAGATCCCAATGCCAGGCTTCCATTTCTCTGGGTCTGTTCTTCTCTAGAACGTTTATACTCATATATACTGGGAATAATGCCAAAATCTAGGCCATCAATGCTCAGCAAGATCACAGGAAGACTCAAAAACTGCCAAGAGGAGAAGATGGAGTCTTTCTCCCTATGTCCAAAGAGAGCCATTAATTTTGGAAGAAGCTGCACATGTCCAGCTCAGGGTTCCACCAGCAGAACTTGCTTCACTGGAAAGATAGTACATGGAAAGTGTGTGGAGTCAGAATAATGAGGTCCTGAATAGTGAGTGTGGTTGGCAGAGAAACTGAAGAATTATTACAAATTATTCCCTGGGGCAGATAGGAAGAAGCCTTGGATAATTGAGAGTTCCATGGTCCTACCAGTCAGATATCCAAGTTGAACCATGTCCCTGAGGCTAAATTTTTCTATTAAAACAACTTATAGCCCATGGCTTCATTACTGCCCCCTTTTGGGTCACTCTGCCAATGGCACTCTACCTCCCTTTACCCTACCCCGTCATGCCACATGGTATCCACTCCTAATCCCACTATGCTCTTGACCCCACTTCTCCTTTTTATAGATTACTAACAATTTTAGGATGCTAAGTCCCTTTCAGGATTTAACCTGATAGTCAAGGTCAATATGCAATCTGTAGAAATCTTCATGTACCAATTAGTGGCTCCTGTTTTTATCTGAGATAGACACCCCTGGTCTAATGTTTTTAAAAATGGCATTTAAAACAACCAAAATGTTGTTCTATATTAACTTTGAGGGAAATGACCAGCCGGTACTTCCCCCAATCTCTCCCATCTCATTTAAGGGCCCTATGAGCTGGAGGCAATATAAAGTTTAAAGTCTATTCATAGAAGAATCTCAAATCTATGAATTTTCCCTTCCTCCTTAACAACACACATACAAAGACAATAGCTTCTTTATATATTTGGAACCCTCCTTAAACCATTTAATATACCACACATCCTCTTATCAATTTAACATAGAAGTTGTCGCCATTTTGGTTTGGTTTTATATTAATATATCACCAGAACCGTGACCTTATCCCCATGGATAGTCCCTCCTGTGGTATAGATTACAATCTGTTCACACCCTTTCCCTCTGTGCAATTGTTCTTCCATAGAGGATCCATTTGAGATTTTCTTAAGGTATATTATTCTTGAGGTCTTCTAGGTCTCTTTCATTCTGGAAGTAGAATTAAGCTACCAGATTGCTTCTTTTACCCTTCACGGGTAACAGATGACCAGCTAATTCTGCTTCTAAGCATATATTTTCTCAAGGATATTCTCTATTCATTTCCATTAAATGCTCTTATTTGAAGAACTTTCAAGTGTACAAAACATAGTCTTATTCACATTAATGAAAACAATATCTAAAGATATATTATGACACTCAAATAGACGACTATTCACTTGATGCAACATGTTTTATTTGAAGAGAATGCCATCCATTAACTGCTAAGTTTTAGGGACCAGATACTATGTAATAATACATAAAACACATTTGCCTTCAAAATTCTTTTTGAAAAAAAGTCTTTATCCTCATAATAAAAATAATATGTTTCAGATATCATGAAATCTTAGAATTAAAAGGAACTTTAAATTTCCTCTGATCTGACTACTTTTCTAATGTATAAATGACCTTCTATGATATCCTCCAAAAGCAAAGTATCATCTAGCTTCACTTTATGGGAAACATATCCCAAAGAAGCCCATTTGGCTTTTGGAGCATTCTAATTGTTAAAGAAGTTCTCTTCAGTGAATTAAAATCAGTCTTTATAAATTTGTAAATGTGAAGGTGATTCAGTTTGCAAGATGTTTTAGTTTCTGGGTCAGATTCAATAGCGATGTTATCATTATGGAAATCAAAAACCTTTTTAAAAAGTAAATCCAAAATGTTTCATAAATATTTTATTTCTAAGCAGCAGGTTAAGTTTTGATTATTTTTGTGGTTCAAAATTGATATGCAAAATCAGCATAAAACATCTTGGTTCTGGGTTGATGAGAATACAGGTTCTGAAATGCTCCCAAATCAAACCATGTGCAGTGATAACTGCATTTTCTATGTAATTTACTTACAAAGTACTCTGATGGCAGAATATCGCACACTTCAGCAAGCTTTTCAAAATGTATATTAGAACACTTGTAGGCAGTCAGAAGAAAGAAAGCAAAGGTCGGTCATCATTTTATCTATGATAGATCGAATTCTCCAGGTGGGCTATCTTATTTCCTATAGCCAATGGAAAATGCCCAGCTGTGCTTGCAAATAAGTAATTATGAATACAATTTGCAAAAGAAAGACTAATGGCCTAGTAGCATCTCCTGCATGAACAACCTGTGTGACATCTCGTGTGATGTGGTGTCTAGCATGAAACCATGTACATAGAACAATAAAAAGTCAATGACTTATTTCATAAATGTGGAAACTCCTTCCATGAATGCTTTCATATATTTCTCTAACTCACAGTCTTAGAGAGTTGCCCGAGGTACAAAGAGGCTGGCGTAACTTGCCCAAGATCATGACTGCTAGTAGACTCAGAGCTGGCTATGAATCCAAACCATCTGGCTTCCAAGTCTAGCACTTTATGTCGTTAACCTATTATACACTAACCACGTTAATAAAGCTTGTTGAATTGACTCAGGCTGCTTTGCAGACAGCATCCTTATAACCAAAATGCTGATACTGAAGAAAGTAGTAACAAAATGGGTAGTGACACAAGATGACACACAAGTTGTCCATGAAGAAGATGGACTTCAATGGCTATTCTAGGTCATCAGTCTTTGTTTTATAAATTGTGTCCATCATTACTTGCTTTGTGAGCATAGAATGGTATTTTCCATTGGATATGGAAATTAAATATCCCACTTGGAGAGTTCTATCTTTCATAGATAGAAAATGATGACATTTGTTTTTCTTTTCTTTGGCTATCAACATGTATTCTAGTAACCAACAACCTGAAATACATGTATAATTTCAACTTTGGGGAAAGGGAGAAAGGCAACGATAAATGGACGGCTTCTACCTTCAGATTCAGTGTATAAACTTTTAATTTTAAGCAAAAAGGCAGACAGAGTCTCTATAGTTACTATGGTAAATGAAATTGGTTCAATTTAGGTAGTGATAGCAGTAGTTATATAGGGAACTATGACATTTTAGCATGACACCTTCTGAAAAATCTGAGGCTTCCTCTCGGTAGAAAATGCAAAAAGTCACCAACTTTTTCCAATTTCCTCTGTCTTATACCTTAGAGATAAAGACTATGTGATGACATCAATAGTGGAGAAAAATTCGATAATTCATTAAAAAATGGTCCGATATGTACTTTCATAGCCATGATTGATTATTTACTTGTTTAATACATGAGAATCTTGAATTCACTAAAGCCATTTGGGTCAATAAGCAAAAATTGCATTTCCAGAAAAACTGTATTTCTTTCTTAGCCAGGAACCCAGTCCAGAATTTTCTATCCTTTTTTACACTCCTCCTCTTCATCTATTGTCTTGCTCTCTTGGAGGGGCATTTGCCTTATGGGCCCTTTATTTAGAGAAGGACTCTAGACTTGATTCATCACACTTGACTCTTTCATTTCCTCCTTACCTTCAGTATATATTCCCTATGCTTTCTAGATTTCCTATTTGTACTGTCTTGCTCCCATTAGAATAGAAGCTCCTTAAGAGGAGGAATTGTCTTGCTTACTTATATTTTTATTTCGAGCATTTGATACATTGCTTGGAACAGGAGTGTGTTGATAAATGTAAGAACTAGCTCCCCAACAACCATCAAAAAATTCAGATGATTCACTTTTAAATTTAATCTGAATTACTGGTATTTTCTCTATCCCTTTCTTAAGTTTAGACAATAAGCAAAGCAATAAATCAAATCTTGATTTATAGTGTTTGCCAATTTCTGAGATGTAAATGTTCACATTGAAAAATTAATTGGTGGATAGATCACCAGCCTGGAATTCAGGAGGACCCGAGTTCAAATCTGGTCTCAGACACTAACACTTCCTAGCTGTGTGACCCTGGGCAAGTCACTTAACCCCAGCCTCAGGGGGAAAAAAAAAAAAAACTTAATTGACTCAAGCTGCCCCATCATATTCCTGGTACAGACTAAGTACTTAATAACTGTTCATCTCCATATCTTACCTAGCTAGCTAAGACCCCATCCTGACCCAAGACTTCACTACAACTACAATCTCAGAATAACTATTGATTATCCTTTGAAATAGATGTGTAGCTAGAACATTCATAAATTTGAACATTGTTCTTCCATCCTAGGAAGGAAATTACAACATTTGATTAAAAAAACCTCAGAGATCATCTAAAAAAATAAAAATTATGAAGATAAGACAGAGAAAGCTAGCTCACATTTCTAGTATTATAAGGCTTAAAAGGAGGATGGACTCTAAGTGAATGCATTTGCACTCTTTAACATAAGTAATCAAAATAGCTCATATTTGTATAGAGATAACAGGATTGCATCACCGCAATCTACATCCCTATGGACAAAAAGGTGGTATCATGGGGAAACTGAGAGCTCAAGAAATGTGCCTAAAGTCATCCATCTAAGGAAATATCAGCATTCGAATTTGAACTCAATTTTTTCCTGATTCCAAATTCAGCCCTCCTTCTACTATATTTTACTACTAATATCCTTTCAAACTGTAACTGATAAATAAAGCTTAATACTCTCATTTTACAGGACAATCACTAAGGAATAAATGTAGTGTCTGCTTTCAGGTCTTAAGCATCATCATTCTCTATGTATTCTTTAGAACAGACTTCCCAAATTTCTCAATAGAGTTGCTCTTTATCACTCTCTCCCTAGGTGACAAGGAGGATAAATACTATTATAGAGGTATGCTGAGGAAGTGAATATATTTTAATAGGATTATGATAAGAGAAAATTTTTATCCTGTGACTTTGACAAAGAGAATATAGAGAGAACAACCTGTGTTTTAAGATCAAGGAATAGACATTCAAATGAAAAGAGGATTATCTTATTAGCATGCTACCTGATGGACTATCTCAATGTCATGTTTTTTGTTTGAAAGGAGGATGGGCTCCAGAGCTGCTGCCACAATAGGCATTTTAGCAAAAAAATAAAACTCAAAAATCTGGTCACCCACAAAGCCATCCATTTGCATAGAGTGCTGCTATAGAACTCTAGGCAAATCACGCCAGATGTGATTACTCTTTTTCTGAAGTTGAAAGGAAATCTAATGGACCACTAGCTAAAGGTATACAGCTGCTAACGCATCCAGAGAGCATATAAATAATGTCTAGGAAAATCTAGCCCCAAAATCTGCTTGCAAAAGCTGCTTGGGAAGAAACATTTTCAAATAGACCATGAAACCATTTAGTGGGCACTCCCTTTTCCATCCTGAAAAAGAAGAGCGGCTAATTGAGCTTAGGGGAAACACCTGGCCACGAAGGAGGCCGGAAGCTGGGTTTGGTTCACTGGAACCTTGTCATTTATAGTCTTTTAAAACCTGGGAGAGTAGCACTTTCCCCATCAAATACTCCAAAACACACACATCCAAAGGATATGAAAATACTCAAAGCAAGAGAGTAAGTATAAATGTGCCCAAATAATACATTAAGTGTTAGCTTAATGTTCCAATACTTCTCAGTGAAATTTGGGGTGAGAGAAAGAATTATAAAACAGATTGAGTAGCAGCATTATTTAGTGCTTTGAGATGTGTAAAGCTTTTTTACAATTTGATCCTCACAACCACTCTGGGAGATGTGTTAGTACTATCCCCGTTTTACAGAAGAGGAAATTGAGGTAGATCGTGGTTAAGTGACCAAGGGTCACACAGCTAGCAGGTATCTAAGGATGGATTTGAAGTCATCCTCACTTCAGATCTACTGTGCCACTTAGTTGCCTGTGTCTTTAATATTGAGTTATGGTTGATCAATATTTAGCAATAATGGTAGGATCTAAAATACTATAACACATTATTTTGTGATTTTGGCTAGATCCTTTCTCCCAAGTGATAAATTCATTTAATAAAAACTTCCATTTCTAACAAATGGGGGGAAGGGTGAATGAGAGATGATATGATATTAAAGCTTTCTCCTGCTCTAAACTTCCATGATATTCTGATTTAAGAATGATGGCTGTTAGGATGATTTCAGAAAGGCCTGGAGAGACTTACATGAACTGATGCTGAATGAAATGAGCAGCACTAGGAGATCATTATACACAGCAACAACAATACTGTATGATGATAAATTCTGATGGACGTGGCCCTCTTCAACAATGAGATGAACCAAATCAATTCCAATAGAGCCGTAATGAACTGAACCAGCTACACCCAGCAAAAGAACTCTGGGAGATGACTATGAACCGCTACACAGAATTCCCAATCCCTCTATTTTTGTCCACCTGTATTTATGATTTCCTTCACAGGCTAATAGTACAATGTTTCAAAGTCCGATTCTTCTTGTACAGCAAAATAACTATTTGAACATGTATGCATATATTGCATTTAACTTATACTTTAACATATGTAACATGTATTGATCAACCTGCCTTCTAGGGGAAGGGGTGGGGGAAGGAGGGGAAAAATTAGAACAAAAGGTTTTGCAATTGTCAATGCTGGGAAATTATCT
This sequence comes from Sminthopsis crassicaudata, assembly GCF_048593235.1. Taxonomy (NCBI): domain Eukaryota; kingdom Metazoa; phylum Chordata; class Mammalia; order Dasyuromorphia; family Dasyuridae; genus Sminthopsis; species Sminthopsis crassicaudata. The sequence goes on along the minus strand of NC_133619.1, from coordinate 16,800,100 downwards.
ATGCATAAAATTTTTGTAAAATATAATTAATTTTTAAAAAAGAATGTTGGTTATTAACATAGGTTTTAATGATGTCTTCCAACATCACTGTTTAGGAAGCCCCAACATCTCAATTTTTCTCAAATCCTTGAACCCATTTACCAAAAAAAGGTAGCTAGCAGGATTTCAATTTGACAAACATTTCTTAAGCATCTACTACATAGAAGGCTTGGGTTTGGCAACAGAGATAGAAAGATAAAAATGAAATCATTCCTGACCTCAAGAAGCTTAAATTCTACTAGACAAATATAGAAGTAGACAATATAAATTAGATAGATAAATAGATAGATAGAGGTAAATGAATATAGATTATAAACAAAATAATAGAAAATAATTTCCAAAAGGGAGAACATTAAAAACTGGAAGAATCACCTCAGCTGGGATGTGAAGGAATCTAAAAATTTTCATTCGCTTTCAGGCCCTACAGAAAGGGATAAAGGGAAGCAAATTCTGGGCTCCTCTATGATTTATTGAAACTTCTCTCTCTCAGTCCTTTGTATGAATAGCAAATTAGAAAATAACCAGATAGCATCCATTAGAATTCTGGGGGGTTACCCAGTGGCAAGAAAGATTCATGAGTTCAATGAAATCATTGATTTCTTCTAGAAAGATTTCAAATATTACATCCAAAATTGAATGTTTGTTGACTGAGAAAATGCATTGTAGACATTTTCTCCTTTTTTTCTATTTGTTAGCTAAATATATATATATATATATATATATATATATATATATACATATATATATTTTAATTATAAGAATCAAAAGGAGAGTGTGTGACCTAATGCCCCTTTAAAAAAGGAAGAATGGTTTAGGGTGAATAATAGGATCTGAACATTATGAAGGATGAGCAAAGAGATGAACTTAAATTTTTAAAAAATTATGTTGCACAAGAGAACCATTTAGAAAGCATATGCAAAAAACCATCCATTGAACACATTCAAACCTAAGCAATCACAAGAATGGGAAAGAAAAAGGAAACTGTGTAGTTGAAATCCTATCGTTTCCCATTTCCAATTATTTTCCTTTAGAAGTCACCAACTAATGACCTCAACTAAAGCTTGGCTGGGGGCCAGAGTGTGTGTGGGAGGAGGGAAGAAGAGGCTGGCTGGGGCAGGGATAGCTTAACTTCCACCTGCAAAATTTTCATAAGAGAACTAATAAAATGGCAGGTATGGGGGTGGGGAAGCTTGAATCATGCAAGCTTCCTACATAGCAATACGGGGATGAGAATTTTGAAGAAAGTCTCTGAAGGACACAGGAGATTAAGAAGAATCCAAGAGCCTGCTTCTCTGTCACTAGGGAAGAATTAAATTAAAAAGAGACAGAAGAGCCAGAAAAACGGGAGAGACAAAAGACAGACTACTGCAGGCTAGTTCTAAATGAAGCAGCTTGATCATTTGAAATGAGAAATAGCCAGACTGAGAGCTGGGGAGTCAAAGATCAAGGGAGATTACATCTATGTGGCCAATCTGATTTCATTTCTGTGGACATCTACCCAGTTATTTCTAATTGAGAACTTTATCATATTCGAAAAGGTGAGATCCAGGTAAACTGCAACTCCTGAGGAGCTGGATAAGAAGAAAAATTCAATACGTTAAGGATCCCTGATTTTTTTTTTTTATCAGTGAAGGCTCTTCCATCCATCTCTGCAAAACACAAACCCTTATGTTCCAATTAACTGAGCAAGCATTTATTAAGTACCTACTATATACCAAGTATAGCATGAGCAATATGAACGCACACATGGAAAAATAATCATCCCACTCCTCAAGCAGCCTACATTGTTTTGGAATTGATATTCTCTATGTTCTAGGAGGCCATCTTCATGAGACTGGGAGTCCCAGATCTTAGGCTCCATTCTTGAAGTCTTTCTAAACTGGAAAATAGCATTTTGCCGGTAAAGCCATACAGAACCCAGAGTCAAATCCCTGCCAACAAGAGGCACTGAAGCATGACTTACATGGAAGAGGAAAGAATTACTTACATTAACAATCTAAAAATAATTTTATAAATGGCCATAAAGCAATGAGATTGAAAGGTACCTTGTTCAAACAACAAAAATAAATGCACTTTATATTATGATGGTAGCAAAAACAGAAATAGCACCACTTCCCAGATTTTTACTAATTAAATATGAGATTATGATGGAATTGCTTGAGAACAAACCCTTAAGGAGAAAATAAGAATTTGGTTTACTTACATCTTAGATCATCTATAACTATGAAGTTAACAGTCTTCTTTTCTGATTTTTGTTAGCTATAGTTCTATATATAGTTTAGAAACTATGACAGCTATCCAAAAATCATTTAGGAAAATCAGTGCACTTTAAAAGGGAAAAATTACTTTGGTGCAGTTTCCTGAAAAGTAGAAAGGTGAAGTAGCTTTTACAATACACGTGCACTCACCCAGACAATCTATCAACTGGAACAATTTGAACAAACTGGTAAATTTACTTGGGGGAAGGAAGATGTTTATGGAATCAGGCGAACAAATAATTTGGCTTCATCGATCGTTTTTAAAAATAGAAATGATCTTTCTTTTTTATAAGTCCAGCCAATCTTACACTGAAAAGGACCGATGACATCTTGATGTGATGAGTGATGTCTTGAAACAGATTTAAGTGAGACAGAAGTGCATGAAGTTATCAGCATCACTGTCTCTTCCAGTTATTGAAGTCAAAAGTCAAAACAAGTGCTGATGATCCAGGATGCGGTGGATGACCTTTGCATTTTCAAGGTCTAAATGAGCATGGTTGTGACTTTTTCAGTCATCTTCATAGCCATTTTAAACAAATTGTTCTTATCTGCACATGCTACAGTGGGATAATTATACCAGACCAAAAAGAGGCACCAGAAACTCAAAAGATAAGTTTAGACTACATCATCAATAAAAGTTTAGTAGATTAAAGCACATGGTCTTGGAGTCAGAGTTGAAAGGCAAGTCAAATGCTATCTTATCCAACCCAAACCTAGAAACATATTCCCTTCACAATGCAAAAGACAAGTGGTCATCCCGATTTTGCTCAAAGAGCCCCAGTGAGGCAGGACCCACAGCCTCCCAAGGTAACTCTTCCCATTTTGGCAAAACTGTCATTGTTAGAAAGTTGTTTTTTCTCCTTATGTCAAACCTAAGCTTTTTTCTTTTCACCTCCCACTTAGAGTTCTACTTCCATCCTCTGGGTCCAAGGGAAATAATTCAATCCCCTATTCCATGGAATGGCTCTTCTGATACTTGAGGACAACTATGATAACCATAGCATCCTCTAACCCTGTCTACTTTTTGCAGGTGAAATGTCTCCATTTCATTCCACAAATTTACCTATGACTCACTTTTGTGACCACGAGGGTGAAGATCTTCAATCTACTGGACGTGCTGTAGTTTGTAAATGTCCTTTCTAAAATTTGATGGTCAGGATTGAGTATAATACCGCAGATGTGGTCTGATCAAAGCAGAACATGGAGAGTTATCAACCCCCTTTCCTGCTGCATTAGTTGATTTGCTATTCCTTAGCCCACAATTTTCTCCATTTGAGAAATGCTCTCTTCTTTACCTTTGCTTCCTATTATTTCTTGTTTCACTCAAGCTGCAGTTCAAAAGCCACTTCTTCCTGATTCCACCTCTTTCCCCAAGCTAGAACCTTCCCCCAAATATTTATTCACATATTATCTTCAATTCTTAGATCAAAACCTCCTTGAGGGCAGGGACTTTTTTTTGGCTTTTCTTGGAATTCCTAATTCTTAACACAGTTCCTGGCACATAATCGTCACTTAATAAATGCTTCTTAAATAACTAAATGATACACTTCTCAATGTAGTCTAAAATGACATTAGCTTTTTAAGCTGTCATGTCACTATTGATTTATACTGTGTTTGAAAGCCACTCAAACCTCAGATTTTTTTTTGGATGAATTGTTATGTGTTCACAGGTTGACTAGACTGACTATTTTAAGTATTCCAACAAGGCAACCGTTTTGACTGATATTTTTCACAGAATTGACCTGCTGCTTTTTTGAATTGATCACCTTGGCTAAAATGTGGAGAGACGGCCTCTGAGGGAAAATGATGCCAATAGCAGTTGGAGGATGACTGACTAGGCTGTGGAAAAGGAGAAAGCCAGAACTTAACCGTGAAAGAAAATCCATGAGCACACGAGCTACACTTCACACCAGGGCATTGTCCATCTTCAGTTTCCATGGAAATCTGTGTTTCTGCACATCCTCTCAGTACATCAAGGAGAGATGGAGTAGAAGAGCTGAAGAATGTTGGACAATTTAAGAGTAAGAATATACAGCTCTGGTACTAAAAGGCAATTAACATCATAATGATAGCTAGATTCACCATATTGTGGACTATATTGTGGAAAAACTATGGAAAGTATAGAAAGCTGTTGTATTTTTGTTGTTATTGTAAAATCGTGCTCCTGGCTTTGTTCGCTTCATTCTGCATCAGTTGATACAAGTAACCCCAAATTTGTTTAAATTACCCCTTTAATCATGTACCAAAATACAGACACACACATATATGTGTGTGTATACAGAGAGAGAGAGAGAGAGAGAGAGAGAGAGAGAGAGAGAGAGAGAGAGAGAGAGAGAGAGAGAATGAGAATAAAAATTAAAAAGCACCTTTGGATTCAATTATAATATGTTTTTTTAATGTTGCTTCCTAGAAAATATATAGGAAGAATATAATATGAGAATTATATTCTTATATCAAATCCCTTCAGAATGTGTGTATGTGCACCCACATATAAAACTAGCAATCTTCATATGCTCTTGGAGTAGATTGGGCTAGGTGGCATTTTATAAAGTACACAGTAGACTAGGAATTGAGAGATATCAGCTCAAGTCAAATCTCTGGCACTTAACTAGCTAACTGACCTTGAGCCAGTCACATTACTAATACAGAACTGTTTCCCTCAGTTTTCAGTGCTTGATCTCTTTAATCTTTGCCAGATCTAACTTAAGATAGGAACATAAACAGCTAGGTAACACAGTGGAAGAGAGCACTGGACTTAGAATCAGAAAGGTTCATATTCCTAAATTCAAATCTAGCCTCAGACACTTACTAGTTGTATGACCTTGGGAAAGTCATTTAAGTCCGTTTGCTTTAGTTTCCTCATCTATAAAATGAGTCGGAGAAAGAGATGGCAAAGTACTTCAGAATCTTTGCCAAGAAAACCCCAAAATGGGGTCACAACAACCATAAGAGCAAAGTGGGCAGAATGCTGGATTTGGAACTATGAAAATCAAATTCTGCCCCAGGCACTTTCTAGGTGTATGACTTTCCCCAAGTCACTCCACCTATCTCAGTTTCAGTTTCCTCATCTATAACATGAGGGATTTAGGTCCTCTTTCTACTCTACAGCCATTGTTCCATGAAAATGCTCACATAATAATAAAAGTAGACTGCATTAGAATAGCTCTTTAAGATTTCTGCTCATAGCAACTGGGTGAAGTAGTTAAAGCAGAGGATAATTATCCCCATTTTGCTGGTGAAGAAAGCAAGACTCGGAAAACTGAAGTGATTTCTCCAAATCCATGCAGCTAGCCAGTATGGGGCGGACCACAACATGGTGCAGAAGCCTTAGAAAACCCAGTGCGCTATCCATGGTACCACACGAGAGCTAAACCTGCTTCCTAAGCTAATAGAGAACTAAATAATAATAATAATAATAATAATAATAATAATAGTTCTAATAAAGAACTGAAGTCCTGGATTCCCATCCTGCTTCATAGACACAAACATATACACATTCACACATAGGTACTCACACAGAACAAGCCCACATGGACTGCACACATGCATACATACATATATATGTGTGTGTATATATATATATATATATACATATACATATACGTATATATACGTGTATATGTATATATATATGTATATGTATATATATATACATACCTACACATGTGCAAATGCATACAAGTACAATCACATACATATTTTCACTCACACACACACACACACAGCCTGTATGTTACTTACACAAGTTACTTAGCCACTTAGCACTCTGGACAACTCTCCAAGAATGCAAGTTAGAGATGAAGTTGCTTTAGTAAAAGGCAGTTTTCTTTCTTAGGAATTCTTTATACCAGATCACAATAGCTAAGGTTTAAATAGTGTTTTAAGATTTGTGAAGCACTTTAAATATGGTAAAGTCATTTGATCTTCAAAACACCTCTGGGAGATAGATGCTATTATTATCCCCATTTTACAGATGAAGAAACTGAGGTAAATAGAGGTAAAGTCTCTTGCAAAGGATTATACACTTAATAACTGTTGGAAGCAAGATTTGAACTCAGAGTTTCCTGAGACAAGGTCTGATGTTTTAGTCACTGTGTATTGTAACTGCTTTTATCCATCTAGCTCCCCATTCTAATAGAACTTATGTTCCCCAAGATCGGGGATTATTTTGTTTTGGTCTTAGCACCTAGCACTTACTAATTGTTGCTTGGATTGAACTGTTTTAGGGGCAGCTAGATAGTATGGTGCATAGAGTACCACTCCCTTCTCAGGGGATTTCAAATCTGGTCTCAGACACTTAACACTTACTAGCTCTGTGATCCTGTGCAAATCACTTAAGCTAAATTGCCTCACAAAACAATAAAAAGATAAATAAATTTAAAAATGAATTGAATTGTTTTAAAGAGGAAGACACTAGAATTCAGTTTGCTTTAAGTATATTGGTCCTTGAATTGGCCATGGGAGAAGATAAACAATTTGGTTTGCTTCTGCACTGGCAATTCTTTTCCAAGCTGATAAATACACTAGCTCAGGTCAGTGTACCATTTCCTCAGATGAAGATGTGACTTTGTTCTCTATTTCCCATTAAGAAGCTTGCTGGCAGAGTCATTAAGACTCATTGCTACTTTAAAAAAAATGTTCCAAGATGAATGTTTCTGGTACAATGCCCAGGGTGGCACCAAGTCCAAACCTTGGTTACCTTTGTCTAGAGAGAAAATTAATGCAAAATAAAAGAGCTAATGGACTCTTGATTGTTTTAGACTGACTCCTTAAAGACAGCAGGAGGGTTGGATTCATAGACAGTATGTAGCCCATTTGTAATGTATGAGTTTCTATTCCAGATTCCTCCAGTTTCAATTATATTCTAGCAAAAGCCACAGACTGTCTCTTTGGAGGTTAAATATATTCCATGGGTTGAATTCTTTCCCTCTTCAGGAAAACTAAATTGCCTATGGCACTGTGAATGCACTGGTATATAAAATAAAAATATAAACAAGAAGAAAATATTTTAAACCTCCAAAACAAGAAGAATGCAGCTACTAAATCCCTATTCTACTGATAAAACAAAGCAATTGTTTACCATAAGTATTTACCTTTAAAATCAATTCACATGTATTAAAGATATGTGCATGATATGTAGATTTATAAAGCAAGTTCTTACCTTCAGAAAACTTCCAAGCTAGCTAAGGAGAACTAAGGCAAGAGAGATAGGCAGGTTTAGTGGGAGGAAAATGGCACAGGAGGACCTTGAACCAGGCCTCATCCCATCACCTTACTGATTAGAACAGATCACATCATTGTGCTCCTTTGCCTCAGTTTCCTCATCTGTAAAATGGTGGATTGTCTATTAAATGTCTATTCCAGATCTCAAATCCCATGTCACACCCTTGTTACAGTTTCTTATTTCCTCCTGCCTGGTCTTTGCAAAAGCTGCTGGTGGTTCTGCCTGCCTTAAGGACTCTCCTCATTCCTATCCATCTCCACTCAGCTATCAAATTATCTAACAAGGCAGATCTGACCATATTACTAATAACCCCAGTCAATATGCTCCAATGGCTCCCTATAAACTCTAGGATTGATTTTATTTTTAATCTTCTGATATTAAAAGCTTTTCATAATCTGTCTCTCCCCTTTCTGTTCTTCTGACCCTTTATCCTCTTCCCAGGGGGTTTTCAACTCAATGACCCACTGACTCTGAACTTCAACCCATTGACACAGAATTCCTTGTGTCCCTCACACCAGGGACATTTGTACTAGCTGCCCCCATCCCTATAATGTTCTCCCTCTTTGACTTCTTTCAAGTTCCATCTTTTGTAGGAAGCCTTTTCTGATCTTCTACTGCCTTTTCTCTGTTGATTATTTCCAACTTATCTAGCTTGTTTGTACATAATTTTGCAGTTGTGTTCCCTCATTAGACTGTGCTCTACTCCAAGCCAAGAGATTAGTCTCTTTTTGTATCCCCGGCACTTTCTGAATTGCCTGGCACATAGTAGGTACTCAATAAATATTTGCTGGCTAAATGATTTGGAACTAAAGCTAGGTCCCCATTTTTTAAAATACCCCTAATTCCCCTAAAGTGCTAATGTCATATTAATTCACTTACTAGTTCACATATATTTCTGTTGGGTTGAGACCAATGAACACATTTTACATAATTATTAATTCAAATAGTATAAATTCAAAACATGTACTTAACAAATTAAGATAAAATGAGGGGCAAAGTCAGGGCAATAATAAAGATGATGAGAATTTTGAAACAAGAAAAGATTTTCAAAAGATTTTGAAAAGAAAATAGGCACAATGTACAGAACAAAAGGAACTTTAGAGAAGATATTTTACTTCTTGGGGCTTTAATTTCCTCATTTGCAAAAATGAGGATATTGGATCTGATGATTTCTAAAGTCCTTTCAATTCAGAACCTTTGGTCATTCAAAAAAAAAAAAGTAGGAAATAAAACAGTAACATTTGCTTGGATAAAGTATGAGTCTGACCTTTATTCTACCACAAGGGAGTTTTAAATAATCAGGGCACATTTTTCCTTTGGACCAAACTTGTGGTTTCACTAGCTTGTGGAATCCTAAATGAAGAAATTCCCTCCATTTGCTTCAGAACTTTAGAGGCGCAGAAAATTGTCTGTGAGCATCAAGGTCAAGAAAATTGCTCAGTGACACAGTGAAGATATATCAGAAGCAGAATTTGCACCCAAGCCTTCCCAAATGCAAGACCACATCTCTATCATTACGCCTTGCAGTCACACTCTAACAAACAGAACTGATAGCATTCCTTGACAGAATGATGAACTCCCTTATCATATGTAAAATTAGTGCTGAACCTCTACCAGCTGAGGAAGTGAACCTAGCAATACCTCAGAAATTTTAGAATCAGTGATTTCATCTGTATTCATCAATATAAAGGCCAATCTCTCCATGACTTAGCAAATGACCTTCGAGGCTTGCTGTGGTCAAAAACTTCATCATCTTTAGTCAGTCTAATGATAACTCACTGTAGATTTAGCCACACTGGTTCTCAGATGAAACACACATACTTTAAAACTTGGTAGGATATTCTAGAGCTTGAGACTCACTCTCACATAGCCTTCGAGAACCCATGATATTTCTACCTGGTATCAGGTATCAAATATCATAGTAGGTATGTTGTAAAAATCAGAGGATCCTAGAAAATACTTTAAAGGTCTAGTAAACGCCCCTCATTTCATAAATGTGTGAACTGAAGCCCATAGTCTTCTCCGGCCTAACTACCCCCAGTTCCTTTAACTGATTCTCATAAAGTATGAGCTTTAGAGCATAATTGGATCATCCACAATTTAAAGCCACATCTGACTCCAAGCCAATTACCTTTCTCTCACAGCTTATTGCTTCCTCTAGTAGAACATACATATCATTTCAAGTGTAATTTGTGGGTGGATTCACTTTAGGGGTTCAAGTGGGGAAAGACTAACAATGGGAGTGATGGGAGCTAGGTGCCTCAGTGGTAGAATGCCTGCATTTTTTATTTCCTTCACAGGTTAATTGTACACTATTTCCAAGTCCAATTCTTTTTTTACAGCAAAACAACTGTTTGGACATGTATACATATATTGTATTTAATTTATATTTTAACATATGTAACATGTATTGGTCAACCTGCCATCTTGGGGGGGGGGAAGGAGGGGAAAAGTTGGAACAAAAGGCTTGGCAATTGTCAGTGCTGTAAAATTACCCATGCATATATCTTGTAAATAAAAAGCTATAATAAAAAAATTTTAAAAAAGAATGCTATACTTGGAAGTACAAATATAACCTCAGACATGTAACAACTGTGGCTACCCATCTTCTTCATCTGGAAAAATGGGGATAAGAACAAAGCCTATATCTAAGGGTGATTATGAGGAGAGTATTTGTACAGTACTTGCCTTACGGCATGATACAAATGTTAGCTATTACTATGTGAAGTGGGGAGGAAAGAAAAGGAAGTTTTTAGGGAATTGGTCTCAATTTTTTTTAATTGAAACAAGATTCTCACCTGAAACAGAGGGAGGAAGAGGTGCTATGAGGGCCCTGAGAAGTGTGAGAAAGTTTAGAACTGCAGTGGTAGTGAGTGGGATAATGAATTCATTAATGTAAAAAAAGTTGCCTTGCTGCGGTGAGGGCCCAATAGACCTTATGAAACATAAATCTGTAGAAAATTCAATTAACACAATTTCATGGTTTCCTCCAGCTCCATTCAGTAGCACATGAATAGGAAAAAAAACAGGAACGATAGGAGTAGTATAAGGCTGGGTTTGGCACTACCTTAGCTAAGATTTGACAAGAGGGTAAGGAATTCAAGTGTAAAGTTACCTAATTCACCAAGGGGTAGGGATAGGGGAGAAAGGAGAGTATATCCAGTGCAGGAATAATAGCCTGGGAAAGAACTCGGGTATCCAGGGATTAAAGAACAGATTGAGGGAAATTCGGCTTCTGTTTCATTTCTGAGAGTTTACCCTGTTGAGGATGTGTTTGAGACCCTGGATGCAGCATCTCTGAGAAAGCAGAGCTTCAAACCAATGCCAGGAGCAGTTTAGTGGAATGAGGAGATTAAAACCCAATCTTTGGTCAATCAGTGTGACCTTACACAAATGAGAACTTCTCAAAGCCTCAAATGTCCCGTTTGTTAAATGGAAGTAAAATCCCTGCTCTACCTATTGTACAGAGTTTTGTTTATGAAAATCAGGTGAGATTAAGCAGATGAGAGGGTTTGGGAAAGAACAACTGTAGACAGTGATGGTTGTTATTATATATCCTGTTATGTATAGATATATAGATATAAAGGTATGTATATATACACACACATATATAATGTATACACATATATAATTATACAATTATATATATAATATAATATTATTATGTAATGTATATATATTATATATACATGTATAATGTATATGTATGCATATATGTAATGATATATGATATAAAAGAGCAATATAATGATATTGTGTTAATGTATATAATAATACCCTGTAAGGCAAACTAGCAAAGCATGCTTACCTTCTTAATCTTGTCTGATTATGAAGCAGCTAGGTGGCACAGTGAGTAGAACACCAGACCTGAGATCAGGAGGATCAGAGTTCAAATCTGGTCTCAGACACTTACCACGTCCTAGCTGTGTGACCCTGGGCAAGTCACTTAACCCCAATTGCCTCAGCAAAAAAAAAAAAAAAAAAAAAAAAAACTTGTCTGATTATATCATGTTTTATGGTATAATATGTAATATACAACATATTACATATATGTGTGTGCATATGTATGGATATATATATAATTATCCCTTATACAGCTATACTTTCTAAAGCTTTGTAATGTAATATCATGTTAAATATTTATATATAGATATATATATATATCACAGATCATATAAAATATAATAATGCTATTATTATACTACTATGTCTAAGTTACTTAAGAACCGAAGACTGGGATACAATGAAAGATTGCCATGATATTTTCTCAGGGACAGTGGGATTGAAAAAAAGAGACCCAGTTAAACCTTGATCTCAAGTTCCCAGCTCAGGTGAGATCTTTCCCCATGTTTCACATTCGCTTTGGCAAGTCCCGAGGAAGTCTTTGACTCAATGCTTCTCTCACACACATCTAGGGCTCTGATTTAATGCTTCTCCTCCAAGTGCATGACCCTTGGAAACAACAGCAATTTAAGCCTCCAGATTTCCAATTCCATGAGACTTATATAAGAAAATATCCTTCATTACTCCCATTTCTGCTGTGAACATTGATGGGGGAAGGGAGGAGGAGAAAATCTCTGGATTTTTGCTTAGAGTGTTTTGGCTTTGCTCAGTGTCTTTCAAATGCTTTGCTGAGGTTTAACTTTGGTTACAAATTGTTAACTGCTGGTCTTATAAGTTACTTACATCTTAGGACTTCTAGAAATGTGTGTAAAAATGCTAAAACCAATCTTCCAAACAAGGCCCACTAATGATTACCGCCTTCCTCTTCTCAGGAAAGAGGTAGTGAGCTCCAAATCTGAACCCTGCCTCCACTATTGGGTGCTACTGCTGAGATGTTAGGTTTCAAGGAACTATTCTTTTTTGTTGTTGTTGGGTTTTTCCCCTACCCATAAGATTTCTATTTGAAACAAAGATGTTGGGAAGTAACGATTTCCAAAACAAAAATCATCAATGAAATATTTTTAAGGTGTAAAAACACACAAACATATACATAACACCATTCAGCCTGGGATGGATGATGATATTCATTGAATTTGGAATCTCACCTTAAATTTCTCTATTCCATTCAAATAAAATTAATAAATGTCACCTGCTGTCGTTTTCTCATTTTATAAAGGAAGAAATTGCAGACCAGAGAGTTTCAGTGACTTGCCTAAAGATACACAGCTAACAAACAAGAAAATGGTATTTACACACATATATTGTATCTAGGTTATATTGTAACATATGTAAAATGTATGGGATTACCTGTCATCAAGGGGAGGGAGTAGACGGAGGGGGGGATAATTTGAAAAAATGAATACAAGGGATAATGTTATATTAAAAAAATTACTCATGCATATATACTGTGGAAAAAACTTCTAAATAAAGTTAAAAAAAAAGATACACAGCTAACAAGCAAATGGAAGAGATGAGATTTGAACTGAGATTGTTCTGTGCCTCCATGTTCAGCACTTTTTTCTTTTTCTTTTTTGTTTTTTGCTGAGGCGATTGGGGGTAAGTGACTTGCCCAGGGTCACACAACTAGGAAGTGTTAAGTGTCTAAGACTAGATTTGAACTCAGCTCCTCTGACTTCAGGGCTGGTGCTCTATCCATTGTGCCACCTAGCTGCCCCTTCAGCACTTTTTTCACTGAATGGCTTATCTGTGAAAGATGTAAAAAGAGTCCAATTTAAGCCCAATGAATCTAATTTCTCATAAGTAGTTATCCAAAAGTAGCCTAGACTACCTCAGAAGGTAGTCCAGTTACATGTCCCCGCCCCTACTGTGGAAGTCTTCAAGCAAAGAATTGTTGACTACTTGGTATATATGACACAGAAGAGATTCTCGATCAGGACCGGGTATTTTCTGAGATCCCTTCCAACTCTGAGATTCCGTGGTTCTATATTTTTTACTAAATCCCATCTCTAAAATGGGATTAATTGCCTTAGCTATCTCTCAACATTTTGAAAGGGGAGAGCCTCAAAAGGCTATGGGAATATGGATAGATATTATTACCAACTCCCAGTCCACAAGAATGGCCCTTAAAGCCATCATTGCAGCTGATCATCACTCCTGTGTGGCTGCCAAATCTGCCCAACACTCTTGCAACAGGTGCCTTTTTTAGATTACTAACTGGCTTCAAAAAGACACAGGTGGCAAGAGACAATATCTGATTTTCTACAAAGCTTTCCTCAGCTCTAAACCACAGATTCTGTTGTCCACATCAGCTCTCAAACTCAAGGTGACTTCCTCTGTTTTTGAGGGGGCAGGAAGGGAATAGTTTCAGGGTAATCTGATGAACCTTTGAGTTATGAGGCCATGAAAATTCAAGAGGTTCATTTTAAAACAGTACTCTGACCTTTCTGCTCCTTCATAACTCAAAACTGCCTGCAGTTAAAAGTTCAGGCTTGTCATGCAGCTAAACTTGAAAAGGACAAGCTCGTAGCATGCTTAGGGGAAATTCAGGGAGCTGGAGGTCAGCATCCTTGGGGCTTCTCCATATGCAGGTGGGACCCACAAAGCGACCATCCAATAGACACTTTGGTGGCGACTTTCTGGGCTCTAAGGTGGGAGACAGTGAGACAGTAGCCTGTAAAGATGCTGAAGGGACCTCCTGGCCCTACCTCTTCATTTCAGTGATAGCAAGAGTTCAGAGGCTTAGCTAAGGATAACCAGGGAATAAGCATGAAAGGTAGGGCTTCAGTGGAAAGGAAGACGAGAATCCGAGTTCAAATCCTTACTTTGCCACTTACTACCTATATAGTCATCAATAAATAATTTCACTTCTGTGGAGCTCAGTGAAATATGAACTTTGCCACTGGATGCTCTCTTTGTTCTCTCCACCCAAGTTTATCAATACATATTTTCTACTTGGCGTGTCCGATCCATCCAGAATGCGGCCAATGGGACAATTGTATGGGGTGGAAGGTAGAATTAGATAAACTCCTTGGCCCCTTCCATTCCAGAGCATTAACGAGTCCCATTAGGTCATCTAAAACAAGAACGACCCTTTCTCAACAAAACACATTTGCTGCTATCTTCTGCTCGTCATTATCCAGCTAACTCGAATATCAAGTCACAATTCCTCCCTGCAAATGTTTGTTTTTCCTAATTCCAGTTTGGCTTCTCTGTGACACTCCATTTGGGTTGGTGTGTGCTCAGGGAATGCAGATGTATTTGAAGAATATTTATTATTGCTAATAAATTATTCATCGAATATGATTTATTAATGATGTTATCTATATCAAATAATTTATAGAGATAAAGCTGGCACTGAGAAAAATCACCTAATGTATCCCCCAAGCCACATATGAAGGATTTGGGGGATTAGCCATTTTCTAGCTGGGTGACTCTGGGCAAGTCACTTCACCTGTTTGCCTCAGTTCCCTAAAATGTAAAATGAGGATAATAATGGTAGCTAGTGAAAATCAACTGAGATAGTACTTGTCAATGGTCAGCATGATATCTGACCCAAAGTAAACACATCATAAATGCTTATTTCTTGGGCCCACTACTGAAGTCTTACTCCAGTGCCTCACTGTGGTATAGAAGTAGCCGGGGGAGTTCTCCACGGCTATTCCAACAGAGTAAGAACAGCAGGTTTTTCCAAACTGAAAGACTAAGCATATAGATCCAATGGCATCAATGATGCTCCAATGCCAACTTAACTGAATAGAGAGAATTATCACCAGGGTGACTAAATGCTGGTGATTTTTAAGCCACAACAAGTTTCAACAGCCAAGTACTTAGATCATCGAGAGGCTTTGGGCTAGAGGGGATGGGAGAGAATAACTCATTCACTTTCCTATTTTGTACATGTAGAAACTGGTCTTGGTTTGCATACAGGTAGATTTGATCATGAGTAGTGGGAAAACACTGGATTTGGAACCAGATATCCAGATTGTTCAAATCGGAGATACCATTACTTCTTGCCTCCATGGTCTTGAGCAAATCATTTCATCAAAAGGGGCCACAGTTTCTTCATCAGGAAAATTATGGCCCTGATGGCCTTTCTAGTTCTATGCACTCTAAAAATCCTCACCTACAAAAGTAGGTGACATGATCCCAGGGCCAGCTTTCAGACTGGGGGTGGAGTTTGACGTCACCCAAAAACAGCTGGAATCATGGATAGATAGATAGAGCTACAAGGAATCTCTAGCAATCCCAAGATCCATCTTTCTCCCTGATTTCGGCCAGGTGAGGTATTGGCATTTCTGACCTCCTTAGGAGCCAGCAAAATTGGGTTTTTGGCTAAGAGTGACCTGAAAAGATTTGTATTCAAGCCTCCTCCCTCCATTCTTCCTACTTTGTCCACCATGTAATTCATCCCAAGTTGAACAAGGCCTGTACTAGAACAGAAGCTATAATTCTCATCTGGTTGAAGGCAGAGAGAAAGCTGGAAATCTTTTCAAACTACTTTGAAGAAGGGAAGGGGGGAAATCTAAAGTTAAGAAAGATTTTGCTTTAATCTGCTTCCACTTGGTCAGCTGAGAACAGAATCAAAAGTGTTTTGATTTTGTGTTTTGTTTGGACTTTCCTTTTCCAGACCTCACCCTCTGATCTCTCTGCCACACTTAACGGTATTGAGTGCTTTCTTCATTCTCTTGATTTTCTTTATGTTTTCATAACATTTCTCTAACCTGTTTTCCTCCTACCTGCTTGACTATTCTTTCTCTATCCCTCTGGCTGGCTCATCATCCACCATCACTCCCTTTTGTTGGATATTAGCCAAAGCTCTGTCCCAGACTCTTTTCATTATTTTTCTCCCTCCACTCTTGGTAACCTCATCAGCTTTATGGGGTTTAATTGTCCCTTCCCTGTAGACAATTCACACATTGGTATATCATGTATCAATATATCCTGTCCTGGTCCTTTGCCCAAGCATTAGTCTTGAATCATATATTGGACATTTTAAGCTGGAGGTCCTATAAGTATTTCAAACTTAACATGTCCAAACCAGAACTTTTCTCCTTTTGCCCCAACCTTCCCCTTTCCTAAACTCCCCTATTTCTGTTGAAGGTACTAGCATTTTTTCCATGGTAGATTATTAGAATAATCTAAATATTGCTTAGATTTTGCAATGGTTTCCCTCCCTCAAGTCTCTCTCCAATTTATCCTTCACACATCTGTTAATGTGATTTCCCATAAGGGAAAATCTGTCTTTGTTGCTCTCCTACTCAATAAGCTTTACTTTCTCTATCCCCTCTAGGAAAAAATAAACACCCCCTCAGCTTGGCTTTTAAAGTCTCACACAACCTAGTCCCATCCTATCTTTACATTCTCATTATAAATTGCTCTCTTTCCCTGACTACACAGTTTAATTAAACTGGCCTTCTCTCTGTTTTTTACACATGGGAATTGATCTTCCATACTTGGAATGTTCTTTCTTATCATTGTTGCTTAATGGAATATTTCTCCTTCAACAAGCAGTTCAACCTTCTATTTAAAGCTTTTCCCTATCCCCCAAACTGCTAATGTCCTCCATCCCTACCTTGTGTTGGGTATGTATTTATCCTACATAACATATCCCAAAAATCTTAGTTCTGTTCTAAATTTTAATAGCTCAAAACCCCCTACATATATACATGTCTATGCATCACTACAGCGTAAGTCCCTTAAAAATCAGGATCATTTCATATTTGTCTTTGTATCCTTCACATCCAGCACCATGCTGAACACATAGTAGGAACTTAATAAACATGTACTGATGGAATGACCTGTGGTTTCATTGGTTGATAAATTCGTTATTATTTGGTCATTTCAGTTGTATCTGAATCTTCCTGACCCTGCTTGGAGTTTTCTAGGCAAAAATACTGGAGTGCTTTGCCTTTTCCTTCTCCAGCTCATTATAAAAAGAAAGAAACGGAGGCAAACAGGGTCAAATAGCTTACCCAAGATCATACGTCTAGTAAAGATGTGAGGTCAGATTTGAACTCAAGAAGATGAATCTTCCTGACTTTAGGCCTAGAACTCTATCCATTGTGCACCCAACTATCTAATGTAATGCAGACCTAGTTTCAAAACTTTACCCATTGGTACAGGCTTGGAAAACTGGTCTATAGATTACAGTATTGCATGAACATTGAGAGTTTAAGTGTCTAATCTATGATTACATAGCAAGTCCATAGTGCCATAATAAAAATTAATTGAAAATTTTCCCTTTTCTAAATTCCATTCAATGGTCTCCGATAAAATTTCATAACAATCGCCAAAGTTTCCAGAAATACTCTCTATTAAAAAATTAAGACTTTAGAAAAGGACTGCCAGGTATTCTGTGCAAGTTCATCCCTTATTTATTGCCTTTTCTTGTTTTTGTAGCTGTCAGGATGAGTAATTATGCCATATAGGGTACCATCAGCTCCTATACATGATGCATGGCATTCTCCTACCCAGCTCGCCATTACATACCCTTAGTTAGACATCTGGAATCCCCAGTTAAGTGTAGATTGCCAATTGTGTGGCTTGGCCAAGATGAAATATATACATTGGTGGGTCCCTGGTCTTACCCACACTCAGAGCCTCCGACCCAGGATCTATCTACGCTGACTGCTACTGACAGAACATAAGTGCATTTTTACCTGAAAATTTCCTCTCCTTTTATAGCACATACACTAATGTAGTCACTTCAATTCAAACGATCAATACGCTTCCATATTCTATAGGCAGATTCTTCAAATTCGGGAAATTCTGTCAATACTTTCACTGCCCTGATCCGTTAATTTGTTTTGCAGAAAAAATAAATAGGTTTTAGTCACCATGTTGCAGAGCAAACCCATGTATAATTAATTCACTATCCATTTCTCAGGAAGGACAAGATAATAAATGAAAGCATCGACAGTATTATTATGCAAAAAAGACAGTTGAGAGGTCATAACCAACTACCAATCCATAAGCAAGCTTTCTTCAGCTTTATGAAAATCTTTATAAGAATGTTCTATATTCATATCAAGGGAACTGAAGATGAAAATGACAGAAGGAGACTCATAGACTTTAATGAGTCATTTTCTATGGCAGACCACAGCTTTATAGTCACATTGAAAGGTGCAGAGAATCCAAGATCCCACTGTGTTTGTTACTGGGGGGAGAGGCGGAGAGGGGGAAGCATTTGATTTCACAGAGAAAATGCTACCTTAAAGGCTTTCCTCTAATGAGCAATGTGTTGTTCACA
The DNA here is from genome assembly GCF_048593235.1 of Sminthopsis crassicaudata. Taxonomy (NCBI): domain Eukaryota; kingdom Metazoa; phylum Chordata; class Mammalia; order Dasyuromorphia; family Dasyuridae; genus Sminthopsis; species Sminthopsis crassicaudata. The sequence continues at coordinate 16,781,427 of NC_133619.1, read as the reverse complement.
TGCTATTTATTAAATACAAGATTCTAGGATAAGTTCAATTATCCTCTTATTATTCATGTCTATAAGACAAAAATCAGGAGCTATAGGCTGGTCAGAAGTGTGGAATTCATGCATGGAATACAAATGAAAAGGGCAGCCCCAATTTTTTTGGAAGGGGCTCCCAGTGCAGCAACCACTTGCGGTCCTAAAGCAGTGCGACATGTATGCTGTTTTTCTAACAATCCTTCCCTAGATAGTCTCGTGTTCACAGGCATTCATCATATGAATATCTTGCTTATTTCAGATGCCTAATCAGCTTTATATGTATTGCTGCTCAGACTGCTAGAACTCAAGAGATCCAAAAGCCACTAGCAGAAATTACTGGCATCCCCCTCCTCCCATGCACACACCTGGCAAGACATGCCCTATGAATGGTGAGGTCCACGGTAAGGTCAAGTCCTCCCCGATGACCTCCTGTTATGAATGACACTGAGCTGGTTGCAACACAGCCCAATCATGGTTCTATGATTGCTTAACGGACATCCAAACCAAATCCAACAGAACACTTAAGAAAAAACTAAATGAATAAAAATGCTTATTGACTAGTTCATGGCATGCCGCTTGTTCAGTTATATAACTAAAGAACAAGAAGCGACCTCAGATGCCTTGTAGTCCAACTTGACCTGAACAAGAATCCCCTCAACAAATTCCCCAAGAAGTGAACATCCAGCCCCTGCTTGAAAACCATCACCTCCTAAAACAGCTCACTCCATAAGGGAACAAATCAATTTGTAAAAGGGTTTATCTCTTTACGTCAAGCTTACATCTTTCTTTCTGTAATGTTCTAGACACAATGGTGTCATCCCACTCAATTCATTTCACAAATGTTTACCGCAGGGCAGCAGATACTGCTGAGAGAGAGAAGATCAGAAGGCATAAACAACACCTGCCCTTGGAGAGTTTACAGTGTCCTTAAGCTTAGTTGCCTGAGTGTGAGTAAGTCAAGGCAAAGATATTTCAAGAGTGAGAGACCACTAGTGATGAGGTCATTAAAAAAGGCTTCACACAGCAAGAGACTTGGGGATTATAAGAGGCAGAGAGGGAGAGGAAAGGAGAGGACTGAAAGAAAAGAGCCAGATTAAAAAAAAAAAGAAGAAGAAGAAAAAAGAACAATTGTTTCCAATGGACAACCCTGCTCTCTTCCTCCTGTTCCACTTAGGGTCCAATTCATTGTCTATTTGATCTTTCCACTTTTTAGATAAATGTATATGTGTGTATTAGGACAGATAGATGTAGGAGAGAAGAGAGGAAGAGGAGAAAAGGGAGTGACTGAAGAGGGTAGGAGTAGAGGGCGATGGAAAAGAGAAGGGGAAAATGATATAGAATGGAGAGATAAAGAGATAAAGGAAGGGAATAGGAGAGGGAGAATAATGGGCCAAAACCACAGGTAATGAAACCCACTTCCCTCCTTTCAGCAGACACGTACAGAGGTACTAGGGCAAAATATTCCCCAGATTTCCAGACACATTCACTTTATCAGCTATTTTTGCTCAACTATTTTCCTTCCTTACAAATAATGCTTCAATTTCTGGGTGGGAGAGTGGGGAAAGGAAAATAATTCCACAAATGACCTTAATGTGTGTGTTGTGTATGGATACGTGTGTGTAGTTACACACACACTTATTTCTTTAAGGGAGAATATACACACACACATATGTATATGCTGAGACCAAACTCTACAGAAAGGCTTCTTTACTTTTTTTGTGCCTCCCTTTTGAGACCCAGGATTCCCCCAGGTAAGAAATTATCTTTTGCCTTTTTTATATCCACAGTGCCTGGCAGAAGGCAAGTACTTATTTTTAAGCAATTGTTGTTCTCAAGTCTTGTCTGACTCTTGGTGACCCATTTCTTGGCAGAGTTATTATAGTGGTTTGCTATTAACTTCTCCAGCTCATTTTACAGATAAGGAAACTGAGGCAAACAGATTGCTCAAGGTCACACAGCTACTTAATAACTGAGGCTGGAAGATGACTCTTTCTGACTCCAGCAGGCCTGGCACTCTACCCACTGTGCCACCTAGCACCTGGGAAGTATTTAATACATTTGTTAACTTGATTTTGCCAATCTGACAAAACCTATGAATCACTTCTCAGAAAAATGTTTTTAAATGCATGAAATAAAATCTATTGGAGTACAAAGAAAAACTAACATATTGAAATATGGATAGATAGATAATTTTTTTAAAAAAAGCCAGGATGTCAGAGTATAGTCTGAGAGTCCCTGTCACAGGTTTCCATCCAGGCGCAAATCAAAAGCTAACCAATAGCCAATTTTCAAGAGGAAACCATTCTTACATTCCCAATCTCCCAAATTTGGTCTGTATAAAAAAGCACTTAATAAATTCTGAGCTGCTCCATAAATGTGAGGTGCTCCTATTTTCTTCTATCGTTTGTGTGTCTGAGGGTGGAACTAGCTCTTATTCATCTTCCCCCTCACCTAGCTCCATCACCTTTGGCCATCACCTTCCAAGAATCTGTTACATCCTGAGTGCCCGTGTGCTAAAGAATGAACTAGATATATGAAAATCTAAACCCATGGTCTCATGGGTAGCTTTTTCTTTTGTTTTGCTATTTTTTTTGGTTTTGGTTTTGTGTTTTTGTAAAGCTTTGCAACATAATGTGAACATCCAAATTCCGAATGCCCACCACTCCAAATTCAGTCAGAGACAGGTAGCTTTTTTAGCCCATGTCATTGTGGCTATTTTTAGCTCAGCTACTCAGGGATGGGATAGTTTGAATCCTTTGAAGAAGCAGCAGGATTGTTTCTGGACCTCCCAAGAAGAGGCAGAATGGTGTCTCACATCACTTTGTCCTATTTCAAGCCCTGTTTAAACAACACTTGCAACCTGGCAAGAATCAATCTCTTTTTCCCCCTGAATACTTTATAGAGATCAATTAGTCAATCAAGAAACTGCACTATACTTAGCATTGTGCTAGGACACTGTGGGAAATATAAGCAAAATATTAGCATTTCTTGCTTTCAAAAGTTTTTAACTTATTTAGAGAGATAACCCTAATGCAAATGGGAAAAATTAAGTAATAATAATTATTATTATTATAGAGTTTGGGGGTGAAAGACTTTTTTGGAGAGTTTTGGAGAAAGGACCTCTGCTGCTGTCCAATTTAACCCCATAGGAATCCTTCTTTCAACCCACTCAACAAGTGGCTATTCAACTTCTGCTTGGAAGCCTGCCAACTCTCAAGGCAACCCACTGGGCTTGGGGGCAGTTCTATGAGGGAGAAAGTTGTTTTTTTTTCCCCTGACTTTAAACCTTAATTACAGCTTCCTACATCCTGCTCTTGGTTCTGTTTTCTTGGGCCAACAGAACAAACCCAATTTCTCTCCCACTGGCAGCTCTCCAAAGACTTAAAATGTTTGTCTTGAGTTTTCATTCCCCAGGTTAAACATTCACAGTCCCTCCAAACAATACTCTGGCTTGGATTCGAAGCAGCTAGAGACCATAATAAAAAGAGCAATGAACCTGTCATCAAGAAGACCCAAGTTCAAAGCTGGTCTCAGACACTTACTAGCTATGGGACCCTGGGCAACCTGCGTTAATGTCTGTCTGCCATCTGCTAAAGAAAATAAGAATAATAATAACGGCACCTGCTTTACAGGGTTGTGAGAACCAAATGTGAGCGTTGTAAAATTCTTTGAAACCTTCAAGCATTCTAAACAGGCTAACTACTGTTATACTAACTCTTTACCAACCTAATCACCTTTCCCTGGTTGCTCTCTAGCTTATTAATTAACACTATTCCTGAATTGTGATATTTAGAATTTAATAAGATATACCCAATATGAATTTAATAGGGCAACAGTAAAAACAAAAAAAAGACATAGAGGAGCAATATGATATAGCTGATTTTGGCGTGGAGAAAATTTGCATTGTAGTCTCACTTCTAACACTTACTGTGTATATGACGTTGACTGAGTCATTTGACTTCTCATGGTCCCTACATGATTCTGTCAAGTGCAGAGCAATTGCAAGTGTGTGTTTGTGGAGGGGATGTCCTCACCTGGGAGATCTCTGGACCAATGAAGTTAGACTGCCAGTGCAACAGATCGATTCTAGATATATAGACAGAAATAAATAAGGTCTAAGTTGATGGTTCAAAGTCCAAGTGCCAAGGTGTGTTAGCTTTAAAAGAGGTAGAATGGGGTAAAATAGGCACTGGCCATGGAATTGGGGTACTGAGGTTGGATTCTGGCTTTGTCTCTTCCCACCCAAGAGAAATTGGACAAATTGGGTCATCCGTCTGGGTCCTTGCCAGTGAAACAAGGGATTTGGACCACATGATTCTCAAGTTGCCATCCTGTACTATCAAGTCGGAACTAAACGCTGCCTGGATCTGGATCTGCTGAAATTGATCTCATCTGCTTCTTCCATCACTTTGTCCCCAGTCAATGCTGGATCCATACAAGTGCTGACTAAATATTTGATGACTGATTGGTTAGTTGGTTGGATTTGCTCTCATCTAATATAGATCCCCTTCTAGAGTCCCTGAGTTTGGTGGCTTCAGTACTGCCAGGTGTTGACCATCCAAGAATCTAGGATAAGACATAACTTTCCCTGATGTTTATTTCATGTATGATGTGGAAATAGTAATAGTAATAGCTAATATTCACAAAACACTTCAAAGTTTTCAATATAGTTTGTGTATGTTAATTCTCAGAGCAAACTTGTGAGATGGTTGCTATTATTATCCCCATTTTACAGATGGTAACCAGAGGCAAATAGAGGTTAAGTGATTGGCTCAGATCACATAGCAAAACATTGCCTGAGGCAGGATTAAAACTCAGGCCTTCCTTAATTCAAGTCCAGATAGAAATCTGGATCCAGATCTTATCCAGGATAAGGGATAAAGATCCCTTAGGTTACTAATTTGCCTTCTCTAGACCTCAGTTTCCCTACCTGTAAAATTAAATAATAGGTAAGATGATCTCTAAGTTCACTAATGAATCTGGGGTTGAGGATCCAATGTCTCAGGTTCCTACTCCCATCTCTTCCTCTGGCATATTTAGGTCTGGATTTATGTCCACTAGCTCCAAACAAGCTATTCCATAATTCATGATAGTTTAGTCTTGAGACCAGCTGGTCAATGGTCAGTTGTCTGCCCCGAGGCCTAGCTTTGCTCAGGATAATTTAACTACTGGGTCATTCAGCACTGGGGAGCTGGCCTGCACAGCTAAAACACAGCAAGGGCCCTCAGGGAGAGGATTCTGAGAAGAAGCTAGGAGGGGGGAGAACAAGAAACGGGCAAGGTTTGGGTTGGACCAATGGAACATCAAGGAACAACTGAAAACAAAGTAAAGCAGAGGTGAGAGACAGGGCTGAAGAGGCAGATCTGGGGAAGAAAGGAACCTTTTTTGGCTATATATGTGTGTGTGTGTGTGTGTGTGTGTGTGTGTATTATATATCTATATCTATGTATATATATACACACACATATATATATATAAACATTCACACACACACACACACACATATATAGGTTCATAAATGTAAAGGAATACAGAGTGAGAAATTTTTTGTGCATTTTTCCATGGAATTTTCTGAAGTGGATAATTATTAGGCTAATCAAGTTTAATTGAAACATTTTAAAATTACATCGGTGCATTCCTTAACCACTTTTCTCATTATTCTCCAATTTGGCCCCACTTCTCTAGCTAAAATAATCCAGCTTAAAGTCTCCCCACCCACAAGTGCTGCTCCATCCACCTCTCCATCACCCATCAGTCTCTCACCGGCCTTTGCAAGGGACCTTAGACATAAAAAAATAAACCTGGCTGTGCTGGAAGGTAGACACGGCTTAACCTGGTGCAATTTATGGTTATCTATTTATTGCCTTCTGATCTTGGCCGATTTACTTCTATTTTCTGGTTCTCCGTGTGCTCATCTATAAAACAGGAGGATTGAATTAAATGTTCTCTAAGATTCCATTCAGTTCTGAATCCTAAAAAAAAGGATCCAAATCTCCAATACTGCCTCCAAATTGAGCACTTGCAGAAAGCCTTCTGTAACTAATGCATCTAACCTTGATGACTTCTCTGCACTCATCTCAAGCACACATCAGTTCAGTCACAAACACTTATTAAGCGCCTACTGTTCACCAGCACTGTGCTAAGTTCTAGAGGAAAACATTTATTGAGTATCTACTATATGGCAGGTGCTTTTTAAAAAGCACTTTGTAAATCTCACTTAATCCTCACAATTCCAAGGGGCAGGGGCTTTAGATCCCCATTTTACAGCTGAGGAAAATGAGGTAGACACGGATTGTGTGACTTGTCCAGGGTCACACAGCTTGTAAGTGTTTTGGGCTGGATTTCATCGCAGGTATTCCTGATTCCAAGCCCTATGATCTATCTACTGTGCCACTTAGCTGCTTCTGGGGATATGAGAGACAGATAAATAGACAGAGGTAGAGAAAGACAGAGACAGAGAGAAAGACAGAGACAAGAGTCAGAAAGACAGAGAAAGACAGAGACAAGAGTCAGAAAGACAGAGACAGAGGCAGAAATATAGACACACAGAGACAGACAGAAAGAAAGACAAAAAAAGAGAGAGACACAGAGATAAAGAGAAAGACAGAAAGAGAGAGAGAGGCAAAGGGACAGAGACACAAATACATAAAGATGAAGAGAGACAGAGGAAGTCCCTGCCCTCAAGGAACTTATATTCCAAAAGACTAAGCAAGGATACACCATTTTGTACCTAACAGGTACAAATACAGTGTCAGGAAGAGCTACCCATTTGGGGGCTCCAAAGTACTTTCAATAATGCTTCTGGCCCCACTGACTCAATCTCTCTCCCCTTTGACCAATAAGAACATACCACATGAATTCACATCATGGTGAGAACGAGAACAACTTATTTAAAACAGAAAGCATCACAATCTCCGGAAGCCTCCAAAGACAAATAGCATAAAACACGTCAGACACTATCACTGTCCCGAGGCCACCTGGTTGCATCCTCCAAATGACCAGTGCTCAGCTAACCAGAGCCAGGAGTCTGCAGTAACTTGTCCCCTCCACCCCTGGTCTAAGTTGATAGGCACAGGACTGACCAACAATGATGTCCAAAAGGGTGCTGGGTCTTACCATTCAGTGAGTGAGGTCTCTGTCCTACTTGCATAATCCTGCAGGTACAGCATGGCACCTAGAAGAAGGAGGCTCAAGAACCATGTGCTTACATCAGGCTGGGATCAGCAAAAATGAAAGAATCCTGCCATGGCAGCTCTGAATCACCCCTCCGGGCTACCACTGACAGGAACCAAAATTACCAATCACAGAAATTCTCCCCGTGGGACCCAACAAGGCTGACAAACACCTGGCCCCAGCGGTCATTCCTCTTTCTCCCCATTTATATCTTCATCTTCTGGCCCTATATCTTAATGTTAGACTTTCTACCTTCATCTCCCCCATGATTTTGCACCATCCAAGTCCTTGACATGTGTCCTAAGGTTGTACCAGAGGCTTCTTCTAGAAAAGAGCTCACAGTACCCAGGGAGCTCTCTCAACTGACCCACTATGTGCCTTACACTTAGGTCATTTCATGCATGTAGATTATGTCCCCGAGAAACTAAGTTTTTCAAAAGCAAAGAACCATCTTCCCTATTTCCTAAAACCCAACTCAAGAATCAGAAGAATTAGCCTAAATCCCACCTCTGCAACTCGCTGCCTGTGTGATCCTCAGGAAGTCATTTGACCTCCATGGCCCTCAGTTTCTTCATCTGTAAAATGAAGTGACTGGAATAGGTAACCCCCTCCTGTCCCCTCCACTTCTGCAGCTCTCCTACGTTCAGCCCGCCTAAACCCTTTTGTGCAATGTTCTGCCCCAGTGGGTGCTCAGTAAATGCTTATTGGATAAATGGTCTCCTCACATTGATATATGTTCAGTCTGCATGGTGTATTTCTCTACCTCAGCCTATGAGATTTAAAAAATGAAATATTTGGGAAGACATCCTCAGGCACAAGAAAAAGTATCATATCTGATCTGTCTAAGCATCAGTCATGTCATGGAGAAACTCTCACATGGGGTGAAAGAGGCTGATTGCAATAATTTCAGACATTATGTATAATAAAAGCTATGTTTTATATGGGTCTGCATGTATTATGAATACATATGTGTGTATATATATGAGCATACATATATATGTGTGTGTGTATACACACACACACACACACACACACACACACACACACACACGTATTTTAAGCTGACAGAAAAACCTCCATTAGAGACATATGGCAAAAAGATCATCCTTTTCCCTCTAGAGAATTCTCACAAAATACCCTATAAAATGGCACTACACTATATTTCCTGTGACAAAACAGGTAGGAGCTTAAGAAAATAGGAATTTTTTTGTCCGTGTTGTTAGCATCAAATAAAACAATCAACTTTTAAAGTCGCACACTCACTCACAGATTTGACAATCTGGGCTAATGCTGCTTAAAAGTCCTGCCCCATTTGATACCTTCACTGTGCATTAATATTGTCAAATGTGTCATTAAGCCTTCAAATGCTCCTCTTTCACAACACCATAAACTCTCCTTCGAGCAAATCTGCTCTGTCTCACCATCACAGCACGTATTTTAGAATATTGGGAAAGAGTGAGATCTAAAATTAAGATGTTATACAGAGAAATTCAAGGATGTCATGTTAATATCTTGCACCAGATTATAATGGCTACTAATGGCGCATACCACTCCAAAGAACCCTCTCTGCATTTGAAGTATCTTTACCTTTGGATAGTTCTAAATTTGAAAACAGGTTTTTAAGTTTAAAGTTAGCTGGGTAATAAAACAAAGTTTATGACATTTTTAAGCATTCATAATCACTTCCTTTTTAACCATCCAGCCACAGAAAGGAGAAATAGCCAAACTTTTAACTTCAAAAATAAGCCTGAACCCCAAAGCATGAATTTGTACTGGTGCTGATCAATTTTTATATGCTTGCTAATTTTCTTAGTCAAAAAGGAATTGGAAACTAATGGATTGTTTTATTAGCAGTAACACAAAGTCGATATCATTCACCTTGACTACATTCATACCTATTTCTTAAATAGAGAATGTCCCCAAAAGTATTAGTGCAGTGTTAAGCTTTTTAATTTTTTTAAATTTATATTAAGGAACTACTACGTTGATAAAATATCTAATATTAATATCATCTGCATGATTTTTGAAAGTTAATACTGGAAGCTCTCAATCAGCAAGCATTTATTAAATCCACACTCTGTCCCCAGGATTGGGCTCGGCACTGTCCTGTGAGAATCAGAGTCTTTTACACACACACACACACACACACACACACACACACACACACTATGGACACACAGAATATTTGGTGAACTCCATCTAAAATCGACCATTTTAACTGTCTCAGAAGCCCACTGCCCATGAGTTCATTGTAGTGCTCCTTTTACTGTTCTTTAGATGGTTATGATACTTCATCATCTTCATGATAATTAGTGACCATCAATCTCCCAGGAAACTAGTGGGACACGATATTAAAGAGACATCATTTGCTATTAATAAGAAATGAATAGAATGTAAAAGTAGACAGGGTATTTCTATTACACAAAGATGAGAAGTCATAAAAATCAAAAGAAACCTGCTGTGGCTTATTTTTTTTGCCCACTAGCACACAGCTCACTATGTTCCCAAGCACTCAGCCATTCCAGGTTTGAACATGTTTTAATCTGTAAGAGAAGTCTTTTAAATAGAGTGTAGTGTGTCCACGGAGCATCTCTCTGGCTGAAGGAATCATAACCTCATTGAAGTCTGAAATAGACTGGACCACTAAATCATTACTCTCCACCGCTAACGACGCCAAGTCCCAAGGATGTAAATCTCCCTAAATGAGAAAAGGGATGCTGGATTTGATTATTAATTGCTAAGCATTCTCTTAATTTTAGCCCTCGGTAGCGCCCGGGGGAGATGTGATTTAGTAAGCCCACATTTTCACAGGACCTTCCGAGTTCAATAAACACATGCACACCCTATATGTACAGAGTTTGATGTGATTGCTACGTGTCAGAAAATGTAGAGAGACCCAGCTACAGGCAATCTACCCTGATGTACTTATTATTCAAGGACTAGTATTTAGAATACCTACACTGCCTGCTGAACACTGCAGCTCAAAATCCCTATGGGCTTACTCTGAACCATAACCACATTTTTTTTTCCCTTCAGTGATTACTGAGTTAAAAAAGAAGCGGGGAAGGCTGAGGAGAAATTCTCTAGCAGCAAAAAGCATAACTCTTCTGCCACATTTTGAAACAAAACCCTATTTTTCCCACCCAGGAAGAAGAGAAGAAGGGCTGTTTTTATGTTTGTTATTTTAATAGGTGTGTCAAACATTAGGGATGTGTAAAACTGGGCTGGGTGGGAGGGGAATGATGCCTTTGCTCCTCACTGTTAATTTATAAAATGCTTGCCAATCTGGATGGTGAATACTGTATCTATACATAAAAGTATTATCTCATGAACATTGCTTCAGTATAATCTGCCTGGGCACACACAGGTTTACATAGAGACAGACAGACAGACAGATAAGATAGACAGACAGACAGGATAGATAGATACATAGACAAGATAGATAGATAGATAAATACATAGACAAGATAGATAGATAGATAAATACATAGACAAGATAGATAGATAGATAGATAGATAGATAGATAGATAGATAGATAGATAGATAAAGACAGACAGATAGATGGACCACCTATATGTACACAGGTATTTACAAAGATAGAAATATACACAGTCACAAAATCCTGGACTGGCAATTAACACCACCCTATGCTCTAGCCTCTCTAAATCTTTTAAAATTCACTTTATTCCAAATATAGCCAGTAAAAACAAAAACAAGCCAGCAGACAGCTCTATATATGAACCACAAAGTAGCTTATTTAGAAAATTCAATACATTACCAGACGCATCTTGAAGTTTCTGGAGCACGGGCAGGTAAAAGGAGCCTGTGAATCTGCTGTCGGTCCTGGTATTCCGTAATCTCCCAGAGACCGATGTGAGTGTCGGGGAATATCTGGCGAGTGTGAGGCTGAAAATCCTTTTGAGTTGAGCTTACTCTAGGCATCAGAAAGCCTCAAAGAGGGAGGGAGAAAAAACCCAGCAACCCACAGACAGCTAGATGAGAAACTTCTGGCACCTCTCCAGCTCAGGAATGAATTCTCTGTAATTTGGAGATGGATAGTGATGGAAATGAAAGGAAACCTCGATTTCCAGAAGAATTGGATCATGCCTTAGTGGCCACGCAGAAACGTGCAGGTAGCGGTCTCTCGGCTCATTTTAAAAACAGTCATCAAGAACAATACTGAACGGGGAGAAAAATTAACTGGCATCCTTTTTTTCAAAAGGGAAGGTTACTCTAGTTAGCTCTCCAAGACGAATGTGGAAACTTCCAATGCTTCACTCCAACAGTTACACATTTTATTAATCCCAGCACGGAGGTAAACTGGAAAATCTAATTCCTTTTATGTAGAAAATGGGATTTATTGCTTCTTTTATAATGCACTTCAGACATATAAATATATGGATTTATTTATGGGGTTTTGGTTGCTTACGTAAAATTACCCCTGTAGAGCTCAGATAAAATGCTCAAAAAGCTAATTCACAGCTTTTCGAGCAAGTGGGGAGGGGTGCATTTAGTACTCAGGAGCTGAACGCAGTCCAAATATTTAAACTGAGAGCTGGAAGCAAAATCGGATGTAAAGGAAGAGACCTGAACAATTGACACATGAGAAATATGGTTTCACACGTGGATATTGAGTGTGCAGGTGGGTACAGTCTAAAAGTACATAAATAATTAAGGCTAGGAAGAAAACAGCTTTAGCAAATTAAGTTTTTAGAACAACAGCTGAGACTCTGGGGGTAAGTTTGCAAAAAGGTTAATGATTTATGGAAACAGCCCAGAGTACTTCACAATGAATACCTAAGAATATCTAAAAATCGAATTTGCCCAGCCATGCCCCCCATCTCCAATGGTAGAACACTGTGTCAGGTGCCATCCAATATGGGAAATCCTTTTTTTAATCACAGTTCAGCACATAAGTTTTCCACCAATGAACCTAAATGAAAAGTCTTGGAGGAGAAGGGAGGGACCACCACCAACAAAAAAACCAAACTATTACCCAGTAATCAGCCTTATCATAGACCTAGAAACATGCAGGATCTTAGAAATCCAACCATCCAACTCCTCTGTACCACCCCTCCACAAAATATATGCTCCCTGAAATCACAGACTCTTCATTTTTCATTTTAGTATCTCCTGCACTCAAGCATCATGTCTGGTAAAGGTCCAATCAGTTCAATTATGTCAAACTCTTTGTGATCCCATTTAGAATATTTTGGTTTGGTTTGGAGCAAAGATACCAAAGCAGTTTGACATTTTCTTCTCTAGATCATTTTACAGATAAAGAAACTGAGGCAGTTATGTGATCTGCTCAGAGGTCACACAACTACTAAGGATGCATTTAAGGTCTTCCTGACTCCGGGTCCCTTGTGTCTGTGTCTGTGTCTGAGTGTCTGTCTCTCTCTCTCTCTCTTTCTCTCTCTCTCTCTCTCTCTCTCTCTCTCTCTCTCTCTCTCTCTCTCTCTCTCTCTCTCTCTCTCATTAAGGAAGGGAGGGAATAGACATCAGAGAGTCTCTTTCAATCCTCCATTTAAAGTGGGGATCCAGGAAACCATCTAATCATTTTCTACTTGGCTATAGGATTTCATCTATCCTGCCTCCCACCACCCCTTCTTTTATATATGGTCTTCTCCCAAGAAATTGTAATAGGGAAAGGATTGTCTTTTGTGTTTTTTTTTTTGTGTCCCCAGTGCTTAACATAGTACCCGGCATGTAGCAAGATTAATAAATATTTATCGACTTTATTATTGAATGAATTGACAGATAAAAAGACTAGTTTGCCCAAAGTAAGATCCATCATCATAAATCCATAACTGGAACCTCCCCTAGAGTTCATCTTGTCCAGGAACTCTTAACCTGTGATCTGTGAACTTGTTTTTAAAGCTATTTTGAGAATTGAATATCAATACAATGTTTCTTTTGTAATCCTATGATTTTATTTTGTTCATTTAAGATTATTTGGAGAAGGGATCCATAGACTTCATCAGAATGACTGTCCATGAGACAAAAGATAGACTAAGAACCCCTAAACTATCCCAACGTTCCCCTTTTGAGGATATCTATAGAAAAGGAAAGGGAATTATTGTCCAAGGTCACACAGGTTATAAGTGATAGTCGAGATTGAACCCAAATGATCTAGCTCCAGATCTGACACCCGTTCTATTCCAATATGTATCTTTAGCAGATGTCTGGTTCCATCTTACAGGGGAGAAAAGTAAATTTCAGGGAACTTGTGATTTCCCCATGATTTATTAAAGTTTCAGAGGCAGCTTGAAACAGATATTTCTGGCTCCATATTAGATGAAATCTTTATACAAATGAGTAAAGCTGATGACTATTTTTTTTCTGGTCCCTTTCTAGTCTAATCCCCTTATGCTATTCTATCCAGCATTTTTTTGGCCTTTGGGGCTGAATGTGGCTAATCTTCAGGGTATAATCCACAACTGATGACTTCCTGAGCTGGGAGGGTGGGGTCAAAATCACGCTCCATTGGGAACCTTCCAACCATTGCCCTATCTCATATTTACCTACCATGAAATTCATCTCCCTGGAGCCATTTCTCCATCTGAAAAATGAAGACCATAGTCCTTGTACCACATACCTTAGAAGGGAATGACAAACAAATTGGATGACTCCAGCATCCTCCTGTGCAAAACTATTTTCCATGATAGGGAATAATGTTCCAAGGTTCTGGTTCCACATTTCGTTCTAGAGGATTGTACTCCATATTTAGTGTAGTGTGTTCATACATACATACATACATATATACATATATGATAGAGAGATGGAGGGATGGATAGACAGATGATAAACATGTGTACCCACATACAGACATATATTAATATTGTGTGCATGTATGTGTGCACATATATACATGAAAATTAACAATACCTTACTACATCAGAACACGAAATCCATTTGTGTTGGCTCAGCAATTGAAAAGCCGATAAGAAAAAGAGGAAGAAATAGATTCTCAATGGCAACCCTAACAAGAGGGAAGGAGATGAGCCTGGCCAGAAGCCAAGAACCATGACAACATTTAGCTAGGTACAAATGACATATATGGCATAACCCTAACGCCACCAAGTGCTTGGAAGTGTCAAATAATTCAAGATCCAAAGTAAATATCAAGTAACAGAGCAATAAAGTGCTTTTTCATCTACTCTACTACATCTTTAAGGATAGCTGGACATATCCATGAGTCCTGCAATTGGATTCTACTATATGTGTTGTCTCCCTTAATTAGAATGTGAGCTCCTAGAAAGTACAAGATATTTTGCTTTTCCATTTGTATTCCCAGAACTTGTATTTCCCCATGACTTATTAAAGTTTCAGAGGCAGCTTGAAACAGATATTTCTGGCTCCATATTAGATGAAATCTTCATACAAATGTGCTGGCACCTAGATAACACTTAATACACGCTTTTTGATTGATCCATTCATATACACAAAACAAGAAGAAACATTTTCCTTATTGTATTCTGACAGAATGATCTCAGCTAATTTCATACCATTTTTCCCATTAGTGCCCAAGTTTAATTTGGGTATGCATAGAGCCCTATGCCCTAAAAATGATAAAATGCCGTCCCATCCTTGTTCTAGCATTTCATGAAATAACAAATCCATGAAATCTGAAAAAATTACATATAAGTCGATCTAAATAACAAAGTAAGTATTGAAGGCAAGTTCCCATTTATTACCCATTGATTATTGAACATCTAGGTCTGATTTGGTGAATATCACCATTCTGGTAAGAAGTCCCACAGGGAGATGTTTAGGGTAGCTGCCATTAGTCCCAAGTGACAAAAGTCTTCAGGGCTTTCTCATCTCATTTTCTTTATGTTTTGAAGAAGTTCAGATAAAAATCACCTGAGGACAAATTGCCATCCAAACATTTTTAATGTTTCATACATTCATGTGCAGAGAAATTCTTTAAAAAAAAAAACGCTGCTTTTTGTAGCTTAATGATAATTGAGAGATGTAAGCTCATCTTCTATAGGCTCCTTGTAGCAGAAGGAATGATGGGAATGATGTGTACTTCATTATCTTCCCACATGACTTTAATTTCCTTCACTCAGTCTCTATATTTTGAAAGTTTTTCATGTCATGTATCTTGGAAAATATAAAGCCATAATGGCACCATCTATTTTAAATCTTCCTAAATTTTTATAGAGAGATGTTATGACCATATGATTATAGGCCACAGTTTTACATGTGATAGCACTCTGATTTCAATATAGCTTGGGCTTTTTTTTAACTCTCCAGGATATTTGATGAATTTTATTTGTATTGTCAGGCTTTGACAGGGTAGTTCATAATGAAGTAATAAGTGAGCTGTTGACTTATTATTCTGTCATTATTATTATCATTATTTTTATTACTATAGGTTGATCACCTAAGCAAATGGCTTATGCAGAGGTATTTCTTCTTTCCTGACTCCAAGAAATATACCCCAAAATTCCTGATAGCAAAGAATGAGCACCAGCTCAGCACAAATGGCATCATATATCCATTCTAGCCAAAGCAGCCACCGATACCAGGATCAGAAAGTTGCTGGGAGCTCCTAGTTTCAGATAATGAGCCAACCCTCAAATCTCCTGAGAATCAAGAAAAGATGTAGTACTTTGTAGCATTTCTTCACTCTGATCCACAGAGCTTCAATCTCATGATTCACTAGTCCACAATGAAGTGGACACCTCAAGAATTACTTTAACTACCACAAGAGTCTTTCAATGACTTGCACCAAGTCAAATTATAGCTGGAATTGACAATGTTAAGGGGCTTGGCAGCTCATCTCCAAAGATCA
The DNA here is from genome assembly GCF_048593235.1 of Sminthopsis crassicaudata. Lineage (NCBI taxonomy): Eukaryota > Metazoa > Chordata > Mammalia > Dasyuromorphia > Dasyuridae > Sminthopsis > Sminthopsis crassicaudata. The sequence goes on along the minus strand of NC_133619.1, from coordinate 16,765,426 downwards.
GAAATTTGTGACCTATGTGATAAAATATAAGGCATAGTCAGTCTATTAATAAGTTTTTGTTGTTAAATATATATATATACATATATATATTCATTTATAGGATAAAATAATTTAAAACTGAGGACACCTATCAAAATGGGTTATATGAATTTTGTAAATTATGAAATGAAAGTGATAGCTTCAAAAAAATTGAGGAAAAATTATTTGTATTTATGCAGAGGGGAATGAATAGAACAAGAAGAACAATTTATACAATAAAAACAATGTTGGAAAGGTAAACAACTCTGAAAGACATATGAACTCTGGTCAATTCAATGACCAACCATGATTCCAATGATGTATAGGTAAACCATGCTACCTATATCCTAAAAGAGAAGTGATGAGCTCAAGTGGCAGAATGAGATATATAGTTTTAGACATAGCCAATACAGGAATTTGTTTTCCTTGACTATACAGATTTCCTTAAAATTTTTAGTTTTTCTTCCTTTTTTCTAGTACCACGAGGAAAGTGGTAAGGAGAGCAACCAAATACTTTTTAAAGCTCTGTTGTTGTTTTGATGGAGAGAAAAATTTAACCGATGGTGGCAAGTGAGCTAGCCAATGGCTGATTGCCACCAAATGCCACAGCCACCCATAACACCCTTACAAAACACATTTTTCCTACTTAAGTATTATCAAGAGGATCTTGGTAATTTCACATCATTTTCCCCAAACAGCAAATGGTAACTTCATTTCCTTTCACCATGAGTCATCATGACTATATGGGATAGACAGCATAGCTGCTCTACCTCAAGCCATAACACTTTCACTTACTAGATGACAAACTTCTACTGACTAAAAGAGGGCTCAAGTATACCTTGACTTCATCTGTAATCAAAGGTAGAATCTGATAAAAATTGGCAGCTCAATAGCCACATCCACATGGCCTAAATCATCAGAGATGAGCATGGCCAAGCTCTCTGATAACCGATTCGTTCATTTAAGAGTGATAAGCCAGTGAAAATCCCGATTGAAAGGACAGGAGATGGTATATTCTATAACAGCTTCTCGTCATAGAAGCAGGTTATAGAAGCAGAATCTTCTGCTTAATAACCTCAGCATTAATAAGTCCTCTTGAGCTCCGAAGAAATCCTTCCACATTTCCCACTAAGGGACTATTTTCCGGGAAGCGGGAAGATGCCTGCTGGACAGGATATCACAAAAGCCATGTAAGCTCAGCCCATGGGTAACTCCTGGCAAGAACATCCGTAAGTAATTTTAAATGCTAGAACGAAATATTTGAGAGGCATCCACGTACATTCAAGTCAAGGATGTGTAAGCTCTGTTATGTGGTGGATCCCTGTGGCAGCCTGATGAAGCTTAGGGACTCTTCTCAGAATAATTTATTTAATTACATAAAGTGAAATAGGTAGGATTTCAAATCAAACTTATTATGCTGAAATAAAGATGTATTTTTCCCATCCAAATGGATGGATCCCTGAAATCTAGCCAGTATTAATCATCCCTGCATTAAGGGCCAGCAGTGATAATTCTAGTCATTACCTGAGCCAGAAAGCTGGTTCTTTCCAAGGAGTTCCTATACTCCCCAGCAAAGTCTGTTCCTCAAAAGTCTGCTCTGAGAGCAGCTAGTTGGTGGATAGAGCACCAACCCTGAAGTCAGGAGGACCTGACTGGCCTCAGACACGTAACACTTCCTAGCTGTGTGACCCTGGGCAAGTCACTTAACCCCAATTGCCTCAACAAAAGAAAAGAAACCAACTCCATCTCTGATGTCTGTTCTAGGGGGCCTTTGAGAACACAAAACTGTCACTGTTAGCCAGCGCCTATTTAGGGAGAACATCAGTACTCTACAGGATAGGCACGTAAATATGAGCCTGTGAGTCAAACACTGAATAACTCAGAATAATGGTTAGCCAAAAAATGGGAAATATTTAGCCTGAGAAGAGGAGGTCTGAGGAAGGGTAGGTTGTTCCTAGAGAAAAAGAAAATTCTCCATGCTTTAAGTGAGTAGGGGTCAGGGCAGAATCAGGGAATCTGCTGGGTTTCCAAGTCCAAGGCATTTAGAAGTGAACCAGGAGGAAGAGAAAGGAGCTATGTTAGGGTGCTGATAGCCTAGGATCAGGAAGCAGCACCCAACAAGAGGAGGGGGGTTGAACATCTGCAAGGCTCCAGATGTCTGCCACAGTTTTACTTTGGCACGGCACCCCCACAACTTGTGCAGACCTATCAGGGCAATGTAGCCATAGCATTAGGATCTCGGGTAGCTTCCCACCATTTCCCTTGAGTTCGCATTTTCCCCTGGTAACTTCACTTTATCCCACCATTACTCATCATGAGACTCAGAACCCATGATCCCATTTTCTTGGCAGAGAGACTGGAGTGGTTGCCATTTCCTTCTCCAGCCCATTTTACAGATAAGAAAACTGACTTAAACAGGATAAAGTGATTTGATAGTTGGGATAAAAAATCACACAGCTAGTCAGTGTCTCAGATTTGAACTCAGGAAAACGAGTCTTCTTGCCTTCAGTGCCAGCTGCCTATTCAAAGTTGAAGCAGTCCTAATTATTAAGGATGTTTTTCCGAACCTCAAAATTAAATGTCTCTTTTCACCTTCCATCTATTATTTCTAGCTCCTTTTAGAAGCTTAATAGAAGCTTAATCCCTCTTCCCCATGACATTCTTTCCTATGCTTGAAGAGGGCTACGATGGCTCCCTTGCACAATTTGTACCTTCCAACAAAGAGCAATAATAGCTGGTGGGAAGCATGGCTGGAGAACTTCCTGATCTCTGTTCCTTTCCAGTTCCCCAGCCCAGGGACTCAAGGGAGAGACAAGAAGCCTCCAAGTGATTCGTTTGGACGGGCAGAGTTAAAAGGCACTTTCTGTTCCAGGAAAGGCACACACAGGCAGCTTTGTCAGTGTTTCAGATTTTGGCACATTTCCTTTCCTAGAATGGGTCACTTCCCTAGGGTGGAGGGGAGGAGCATCAACTCCTATTCTGAAAAGTTCTTTTGTCCGAGTCCTTACATATTTGCAAGAGGATGGAGGGAGGAAGAGCTAAGAGCACTTGTCCCAGGTCTCTATCCACCCTCTCATGACATGGTATCCTGTGCTTCAAAAACTGACATTCTTGTGGATAGAGCAGCCCCATCCCTGAATTCAGGAGGACCCGAGTTCAAATCAGGTCTCAGACACTTAACACTTCCTAGCTGTGTGACCCTGGGCAAGTCACTTACCCCCAGCCTCAGGAAAAAAAGAACCTTACATTCTTTCTAAGAAGCCAGAGGAGTGAAAAGTGGGTATATGGATATGCCTACCTTGTATTGTACACACATACATATACACAAACATACAAATACCCAAGGCTATTTGGTACTGAACAAATCTATAGACTCCTTTCTCCTCCAGGCTCAATATCTCCCATTTTTTTGCCAACCATTATTCTGACATGGGTTCAGGGATCTCCCCATCTTGCAAGCTCAGCCCTGAATCCTCCCCAGCTTCTCAATGGCCTTTCTAAAATGCTAAGATCTTGATTTTTCTTGTGCAGGATGATAACTGAAGATTTGTGTAGAATAATTGCATATATTTAACATATATTGGATTACTTGCCATCTAGGGGAGGGGAGAGAAGAAGGGAGGGAGAAAAAAATCTGGAACACAAGGTTTCCCAAGGGTGAGAGTTGAAAACTACCTATGCAAGTAATAAAAGGCTTTATTAAAAATTAAATTAAATAAAATGCTAAGACCTGAACATAAAACTTCAGATGTGGTCTGACCAACACTCTATCTTTGCTGCTTGACACTCTTCCTATAAGTTGAGGATTCCAGGTAGACAGGGGGTCTTCCAAAGAAAGGGAAGAAAGTGCACTAGTCACTGGTACACTATTCTCAAATTTACTGCATAGGGGAAATCTACATATGGAAGCCAACAGCAGGGTTTAAATGCTTTGTTCTTCCTGCTTTCCACCTCCTCCACTGAAATGGAGGCACCGTGAAGGCAAGGATTATTTTGGTTTTGTATTCCCAAAGCTTGATGTGGAACCTGGTACATACTGGTGCATAATAATTCTTTGATGAATGAATAATGCAAGGAAGAGAATTTACCATACTTGCAAATATGTTCCCTTTTACTTCAAGATTCTCCTGGCACATATACATATACATATACATATATATATATGTGTGTGTGTGTGTGTGTGTGTGTGTGCGCACACGCGCTAGGAGAATATATATACATATATATATATTCTCCTAGCAAATCACAAATAAATGCAACAAAATAATAAAGATCAAGTGGGACTTGAATGAAGAGAAATGGGAAGATTTCCATATACACACATACTTGGTCTATAGGAGTCACACATCACATATTTTGGACTATATCAATCCATTGTAAGACTTTTTTCCTCTCCAAAAAATATTATTTTTTATAGATCTGTAGAAGAGGGGAAATAAAGATGCTACAGTGACATGAGAAATAGAAAGTATTTTAAGTATTATTTTTATTTATTTTATATATTTTTATTTTTAAAAAAGACTAAACTAGCTAAATAAGCCTTTTCTCTTTTCCTTCAGTTTTCAGGCTTTAAATATCAGCAAGCCTTTTTCTTCTTGAAGCCCAGATAGCTAAGGACAGGCTGCCTACTGTAAATAAAGATGGACCCAAAATCATGTGCAGAAATGAAGATTAAAATTATCAAGTGTTGATTTACTCTTGACATCTCCTTCACAAGGAAAGGTTTTTTTGAGCAACAGGTTCAAATCAGCCAAGGGGAAGAGATAACGTAATTGGATGGAGCCCATTTTGACTACTTGAAACTTGGAAGTATTTATTGCTACTGCCATCGAGTTGTAAACCTGTCAAGGGGCAGATTTTTCATTTATCTCTGTAATCAATCCATTAAGATCTATCAGAGAGTCTTTGTGCTATTTTTTTTTTGTTTTTTTTTTTAAATTTTTTTTAATCTGAACTTAAAACAAGCATTTCTATCACATAGTAGAATAGGAAAAAATATGATTGCTCATGAAATTTCAAATCATTTCAGTACAATTTGCTATTCCTTTTAAATATATAATAAAGTTATTGGGTTTTTTTCCCTTTCTTTCCTTCCTTCCCCATACCTCACCCCCGCCCCTACTTCAGCAATGGCTACCATTAGACACATATATAGAGGCATTCTGTGCATACTTCTATTCACCAGTTCTTTCTCTGGATGCAGACGGCATCTTCTTTCTTAAATCTTTTGTATTTAATTTGTTTCTTTTAAAAACATTCATTCTATGATTCCTCATCTATAAACAGAGGGTTGTTTCCCCACTCATTTCCTCAACTGTTTAGACTCTAAGTCACTTAAATCCAAGAGTATTTGGCTTGTTTTTTGTTTGTTTGCTTGCTTTTTTTAAATTTTTAAGTGTAACAAGGTTTTTTCATTAAAATGTCGGTGGTCTGGCCAGCCATGGCTATTTGTTTCTGAAAGAGAAGCAATATTGGCTCTTCCATTCAGAATATTTCATAACAGAAGCCTCAGACTGCTGTGGCTGATAGAAGGCTTAGGGACCGAGGACCACCACAATTCTGGAACATCTGCATGAATTGTTGTGACTCTCTCTTCTTACCCATGAAGTCTGAATTTTTTTCTTTTTCTTTTCTGGAGTGTAAGCATTTGGGTCAAGCATCTGGTTGTGAGCTCTGGGTTATCTGCTGGCTGTTGGATGTTGTCTACACTTTCCACAAGACACTCCCCCCAAAAAATCCATTTAATTTCTTATGCTGACTGAAATACACAATGTACTATGGAAGTGATGTAACTGTATTTTATTTGCTTCCTTGTGTATCTACTCCAACCAAAAAGTAAATTCTTAGAGGGCAAGGATCGTTCCATTTGGGATCGGTTTCCTCAGTATCTAGTGTATCCTAAGACTTTAGGATTTATTGAATTAAGTTGTATTGAACCAAATTCAATCAAACAATGACTATCAAGTGCCTACTATGTGCTGGGCACTGAACTGAATCCATTGTTACAGAGAAGCTGAGAGCGGCCACTAAGCCCTCGATTAATCTGAAAAGCATGTGTCTGCTCTGATTCAGTATGGACACATGGATAGCTTTATCTGCTACGATCCCATATGGGACTCGCTTTCTATTCTGAAATAGAGGCATTTGTGAGTGACCCATTTAGAAGCTGGCAAGCACCCGTAGCCAGAATGGCTCCTAGCGTGGAGATTTCTGGTGGCTAGCTAGTCCCAGAGGCGATAATCTCAGGATCCAGCCAGGAACCACAGATGTTAAACAGCCCAGCCCTTCCATCATTGCCCGAGTGGCAGAAAGCCATGGAACTGTACCTGAAGCCTTGGCCAAGGCGCTATTTGCATGGTTTGACAAGCCCTCTGTTTCGTTCCAAATGGAACCAAATCCAGCTGAGGACAACAGGCTGGGATGGGGGATTGATGATGTCTGCCACCAAAGCTTTTCAGAGAACTCCAGCACCTGTAGGTAGCTGCCTTTCATGGAAAATAAGCATGGGATCCTTTCGCCTTCCTGACTTGGCAGTGAGAAATTCCATATTCCTCTGGATGGCTCCATAAAGGTCTGGTTTTTGTGAGATGGAGAGCCTGAGTTCTGGGGAGATTTAACAGTAACTGGCAGAGCTGGGGTTCAAACCAGACCATCTGACCCCAAAATCGACTCTTTCCCTTGCAAAAGATTCCCTCAAAAAAATCTCATTGTGCCCACGTGACCATTAATAATTACAGTGGTAATGATAACCATGGGATAGGGACTAGGTCTGTAATTTCATTGGTAGAGGAACTCCCAGGTGAGGAAACTCTAACAATGCAACATTTTTTTCTGAGAAAGTTGCCTAGAACTTGGACAGAGAGGTTGTTGTGATCACACAGCCAGCTCTGGTCAAAGGCAGAGTTTGAATCTAGATCTTCCTGATTTTAGGCCCAGCTCTCTATCCACTCAGGCCATGTTGCTACTAGAATAAAAAACATAATAAAGATAGTAGTGGTAGCTGTGATAGGGAACGTAGATGGCAATCCTCCAGGGCGGCCTGGAGACCAACAGTTGTTGGTCCGGGTGACTCCCGGCCTTGAAGCCCAATCTGTTTGAGTCTGCCTCCGCCTCTTACCACGAGGGCCAGGAGGACCAAAAAGGGATTCTTCATCTGAGGATTATCTGAGGAAGAGACAGCATCAGTGTTGATGTGAAGGTGCCCTCCTGATAAAAGTACCTGACGAGAATCCTTTTGATATGAGCCATCCATATATGACAGCATTCTTCAGTCGGTACCACAGAGGTCAGTCACCAGTGGTATTATGTGGCCCTCTTGCCTGACAGTTCCTCAGAGCCATGGATTTAAGCCTGGAAGAGAGCTTATCTGATGGACTGGTCATGCAGTCCAATGCCTTCATTTTACACATAAGGAACTAAAATCCAGAGAGGAAAATTGCCCTGCCTAAGGTCACATAGATAGTGGCAGGAGCAAGACTTAAATGTTAAATCCTCTGATTGCCCATCTAGAATTAGCCCACTGCAATGCGCTGTTCCCCAAATGCCACGTTTGCTGTTATTGCTCTTGTTTTCAGTCATGTTCAATACTTTGTGAATCCAAGATTTGTCGGTAAATTTCAAACTCTCCAGATTTCCCCTAAAACAAAATAAATTTGCAGGGTGACCATAGATTGGTGAAAAATCAAGAAGGCTTGGGCCAGAACTGGGACAACCCAAGAAAATCTGAAGAAAGACCCTGGGCTGGAAATTCACCCACGTGGAGTGCACACACCTCCAGACCAGTTCGGCAGAATCACCAAGTGGGGGGTCCTAGGACTAAGAGGCTGTGGCCAGAGCCTCAGCAGGAACCACAGAGACTTTCACCTCCTGGACACCAAGCAGAGTGGAGGATCTGAGTCTAACTGGGAATGGCGGTTGTGCTGCCGGGACCAGCCCTGGATGAGAAGGAACCAGCACATGGGAGTGTAGGAGCAGGAGGCACTTGTAGGAGGGGGGAGCTCTTACTTTGGTGTTCCAGGTCAAATGGGAGAGCTGAAGTAAAGACAGAGCTCCCCCTTCCACTCCATTATTAGAGGTGCTTGCATGAACTTTTCATTAAAAAAAAATTAACAGGTAAAGTAGAAAGAACTCAACCATAGAAACTTACTATGGGAACAGGAAAAACCAGGGTTCATCCTCAGAGGACACTGAAGTAAAAAAATCTGCCACACCAAAGAGTGATGTGACATGGCTCCCTGCTCAGAGAGAATTTATAGAAGAAATCAAAAATGAATTTAAAAATCAAATAAGAAACATGGAGCAAAAACTAACAAAAAAATTTTAAATAAAAATCATCCAAAAAAATAAGATTATGAAAAAAAATCAACCTACCAGAAAAGGAAATAACAGAGTCTCAGAAATGAAAATAATTCTTTGAAAATTGGAACTGGGCAAGGGGAAACCAACGAAGCTAAGAGAGACCAAGAAATAACAAAACAGATTATGAAGAATGAAAAAATAGAACAGAATATGAAACATAAGAAAAATGACAGAGCTGGAAAACAGATCTAGAAGAGAAAATATAAGGATAATTGGACTGCCTGAAAGTTGTGACCAAAAAGAGGTCCTTGACAAAATAATGCAAAAAATAATCCAAGGAAATTGTTCTGGAGTGATAGAACATGAGGGGAAAGTAGAAATAGAAAAAAATCCACTGATCACCACCTCACAGAGATCCTTTGTGGAAAACAGAAGGGAATATTATTGCCAAATTTTGAAACCCCCTGATCAAAGAGAAAATCTTGCAAGAAACGAGAAAAACAATTCAGATATGCTGGAGCTATCATTAGAATTGTACAAGACTTATCAGCAGCTACAATAAAAGACCACAGCTCCTGGATCATATCTACCACCACTAAAAAAAAAAAACTAGGCCTGTAGCCAGCAATATCATATCCAGCAAAATTATCTATAATTTTGAATGAGAAAAAATGGACCTTCCATGAACTTGTAGATTTTCAGGACTTTCTACAAAGCAAACCAGAACTTAATAGAAAATTTAACATATAAGAAATGATCAAAGATCTGTTTCAAGGAACTCACATAGACAAATTGTTTGTTTTTAACATGGGAAATGTATACTATATGTTTAAAGTTAACATCAACAATAGGTTAGCTCAAAAGAAAAGATTGGGGTAGAGTTAAGGTAAAAACAATAATTATGTTATACATATGAAATATAAAGGAAGAATAGACACAGAAGCATTAGAGAGGGGAGGAGAACCCACACTTCTGAAAACCTAATCACATCAGGTCTGGGTTAAATAGGCCACACTACATATATACCATGATGGGTATAGCATCCCCCCAAATCTATATAGAAATAAGGGGGGAATAGGGGAATGTGGAAGCAAAGGGTGAGGGAAGGAGACAAAGGAGGGATTCATGGCTGGGGGGAGGTTAAGTAATAGTAAGACAAGCTAAGGATCTGAATTAAAATTAAGAATCAGCAGGGATAGGAAAAACATATGGGGGTGAGTGATGTGTATGTGTGTATATGCATGTATATATCTACAAATAAATATATCTTTTCTTAATGATAGCCTGCTTGAAGGAGGTAGGGGAGGGGATGAAAGGGAGAAAAAAATAATAAAGTAAAAAATGCATGTAATAGAGAACAAAAGAACAATTTACAAGGGAAGTAAAAAAAACAAGATGGACACTCATAAATATTTCTTCTATAGATATAGAAAAAATACATGTCTGATATCTGTTATTATCTGATAATTTGTTGTTTTATATATTTTGAATCCTCCCTGATGTTCCTAGGCACATGACAATGTTCTCTTTTGTTTTATTTGTATACCTTTTCAATTTTTCCTTTTTTCTTATTTTTTTAATAAAATAAATTTTAAAAATACTTTGTGAATCCATTTGGAGTTTTAATGGCAAAGATACTGGAGTTATGTGCCATTTCCTTTTCCAGATCATTTTACAAATAAGAAAACTAAGGCAAATAGGGTTCAGTGACTTACCCAGGGTCACATAGTATCTAAGACTAATGTTAACTTGGAAAGATAAGTCTAAGCCCAGTATGCTATTCCTAGCTCCAACTAACTTGCCAAGTATGTTATTTTCCATCAAGCCTATATAAAGTTATATAGATCTTTTAGGTGTCTAGAATTTCTTCTTGGGAAATTGAATTTTAGTCCATTATTTTCTATATCCTAAACCCAAATAAAAGTCAAAAACTAAGTCGCAATCTCTTTCCACTCAATGCATCATTAGAAAAGAGAAGAAAACACCAGCTACAGAACTCCAAGTTGCAGAACTTCATTGTATCCTAGATACATAAAGTCATCCAGAAGGGATCGCTGAAGTTTTCCAAACCAACCTTTCTTTTTACAATTCAGGAAACTGAGGTCTGAGGAATGACTTGCCTAAGATCACTCAGGTAGAAAGTAACAGCAGAAGCTAAGTTTGAATTCAGGTCTTCTTCTGTCTCTCTTCCATGTTCACTCATGGAGTAAGACAACGGTATCAAGGGTCATCCCCCAATGTTAGAATTTCAGAAGGGACTAGGGCTACTAGCTCTTCAGATTGGCAGCAGAAAAAGGTCATAGTCAATGAACACGTTTGGATCAACAAGTAGTTCTGCAGGTATACGGCAGGCAACACGTTTCCCATGCCCAAAAGATCAGAGCCAGAATTTGAAACTTTAACCAGCATAATCCATATAAAGACCATAGCATGATCCATAAAGAGGAACTAATCAACTTTTATGATAAAGTTCCAATCTCAGCAATTAAGTACTGTCTAGATGGCCACGCTACCTAGATGTTGATGACTCCAAACCCATTGTGGTCATCTTCATGCTTTGTATCTTCCACCATCATCAATGCCGCTCTTGAAGATCACACGTGTCCCATGTAACCAGATTTAGAAGTTTGCTATTGAGAAAAACAGCATCTGGTTTGTGATTCTCACCCATGGAAATGAAAAGTCACTGAAATACAAAGGAAAGCTTTTCATTTTTTTTAACTAAAGGAGGAGATAACAGGCCTATTCTAAACACAGGACATAGTAGAAAATTAGTTTCTCTTTTATAATGATGAGTGAGGGCTTTGGGATATTGTTATAAGAGCTATGGTGTACAAGTCAAATTACTCGATTTCAAATCCTGACAGCCCATTTTTACCCATGTGATCTCCTTATGTGACTTTCTGGGTCTCAGTTTCAATATCTCCAAAAGGACTCTAAAGATCCCTTCCAGTTCTAATTTCTATGAACATGCTTCTTAAAAAAAATAATAATAACAGAAAGGCAATATTGTATGAAGCTTTCTGCTTTTGTAAGAAAAGCAGAGCAAGCTAAAGAAATGGTCTTTAAAGAAAAAAAGAGTCCAATTAGCAATTTCAAAAGTGACAACCACCTGAGAAAACATGATTACCAGACAATGTGGCAGTGTGTGAACAATTACTCATGAAATAAGGAGACCTGAAAAAAATCCCTCCTTCTTTGTATGCTAACACAAAAGTTTATCAGTGATTAATGTCACTCCAGTGATGGCCTTTAAGAGCCCCAAATTTCTTTGGCCAAGAAGTCAGAACATTATGGCTAAATTCCAAGGTGGGAAGAGTATATATTTCCCTTAATTTATATGGCTTACATAATATCAATGTCAAGGACAAATGTAAATCTCAAATTACAGAGGGTTATGGCAGGACTCAAAGTATAGATAACACTGTCCAAATGCCCCTTTGTCAGCAAAGATTAATTGAGATTAATATTGGGTCTAGTTTTATTTAACATTCATTAATGATCTGGAAACCTCATGTTAATTAAATTCACAGATGAGTCTAAATCGAGTAATGCAGTTAACAACTTGGAAGTTAGAAGGAAAAAAAAAACACAGAAGCCTGGAAGAGAGCAGAATTTTAGGCAAAAACTAATAAAATAATTTCCAACTTGGAACTTGAGCAGAAACAGAGACAAAAATCTGAGCTATTCTATACCACACGGTGTTTTGAATGTAGATCATGTGTACTCTGAGGGACCTTGTCTCAATAGCTCTTATAGAGGAGTCTCAGGTCCCTAGAGTTGGATTGCTTGGTAGCTTATGGCTCCCCTTAATGGTCTGAGGGATAATCCCTGATGAATCGGAGATGATGCTTTAATGTCCTCAGCTTGAGCCCCCACTGGTCATCTTCCCTCCAAGGTTACCAGCTGAGAATCATAGTCAGCTAGCTTTAAGTAGCTTTTAGAAAGAGATAGTTAAGGAGATAATACAATAATAGTAGTGGGTATGAAACATTATACCAACTCCTGAGATGAACCTTCAGAAATTCTGAGAGCATTTAAGGCAATTAGAGGGTGCAGTAGACAGAGGACAAGACAAAGCCAGGAAGACCTGAAATGGACTCTTTTTACAGACATTTCCTAACTGGGAGAATGGGCAAGTCATTAAACCTGTCTTTCTCAGTCTCTTCATCTATTTCATAAGCACATGCCATGATAAAATGAAATAATATATTAAATCACCCTTTGCAAATCTTAAAGCATTATATAAATATTGACTAGTTATTATAGATTTTATAAGTTATCGTATAGATCATAGCAATATCTTTTGCTTCTTACAAAGATAAGTAAATCATTAAATATGAAAAAGTGGCAAAAAAGATGAGACATGTTTGCAGGAATAAATAATAACAACTAATATTTTTATAGTGCTTTCAATTTGACTAAACACTGTATATATATATATATATATACACATATAAATATATATATACACATATAAATATATATATATACACACATATGTATATATGAAATCTCATTTAATGTTTACCATAGCTCTGTGAAGTAGGCACTATTATTAACCCCATTTTGCAGAAGAGGAAAATGGACTACAAGAAGTTAATATATAATACTTGCTTTGCCCAGAGTTATACAACTAATTAAAACACATCTCCACTGATTCCCAAATCCAGAGATCGCATTGTATCATGCGATCTCTCACAAGTAAAGTGGTGATCACTTCTTATTTATGGTGTAAAACAGGATGTAAATCAGATTGTTTCAATCTAAGTTGGGCAGCAATAAGGAGCTGTACCTGTTCCTTTTCCCTTCCCAAGTTGGCCTCTAATATAATAATATTCAATTCTAGCTTTGACTGCTCCTTAAAAGGAAGATATTTGGCAGGAGAACACAGATTGCTATGTACCTCCATCTATCCCACCCACTCCCATTTTCCCTTATAGAGTTCTAAGACCCTCTAAAAGACCCTCTAAAACCAAGCTTCTTAATGTTTTGGGGTGATTAGAGACATAATAGAGTTACTTGTGGGAGAAGACATTCTGTGTTCTCTTACCATGTGGGTGGAAACAGTCTCTTTCCACTGGCTGTGTAGCCAGAACAGACTGTACTTTTAAAACAATTGAGTCTGTGTGTATGTGTGTGTGTGTGTGTGTGTGTGTGTCTCTCTCTCTGTCTCTCTCTCCTTCTCTGTCTTTCTCTCTCTCTCATTGTGTTTATTTGGAACACATGAGTATCATAAACCAGGTAAATATGGAAAAGGGCTACAGCTCCCCCTTTTACATTTTGTGCCCCATAAATAGGTTTATGGGCTTGGTCTATCTCAGTTGTAGTTTTCATTTTTAGTTAGAGGGAGTGGAATCCCAGGACTTGGACAATTGAAGCCCTGGTGACCTAGAAGGCTGGATCCCAGGCTAAGCAGCTCGGGAAGCCAGGGTACCAGGGTACAAACCCAGGTGGGCCTGGGACTTGGAACTTAATGAGCCTCATGAAAGATAGATGAATGGGTGGGTGGATAGACAGACAGACAAGACAGACAGACATATAGATAAATAAATGGGAATTATGCTCCCATTTGTTGGGTAGATGTTTGTAAACATATTTTTGGTTCTATAAATCAGAAGTAAACATTCATTTGCAAAATCGAATTTGTTAAGTAGTTAAATGGGTACAAGGACCCTAAAATTGGGGGAGCACTATCAATAGGGGCTTAAATCAATGCTAGAGAGACTATCCCCAGACTCTCTTAAAACTACCAGAGAACTCTGGGGGAGACATGAAATGTAACATGCTTTTCCTTCAGGGAGCAGGGGCCCAGGTAATCAGGGTTAAAGAAAACAAGCATTTATTGTCTCCTATGTGCAAAACAATAGGCAGTCTGGCAGTGCTAGTTTCAGATCCAAGAGAGTGTTGGTAGAAGTACTGCCTCTGACACGTGTGACCCCCAAACAAGTCATTTAACCCCTTGGTGCTCTGGGCATCTAATTCAGAGTGGCAGAATCATTGTTGATCTACATTAACAGAGGGAATTCACCACCAGGAATCCCCTAAATTGATGAAACCACTAGCACTGAACCCCAAAATAACTATAAATAAGCACATGACACTGTTACAGGCCTGAGACACAAAGATAAGCTGCAAAACAGCTGCGGGGTTCTTAGCAAATCCCGTGGGATGTGACATTACCCAGATTCAGAGATTATCGATTTTCAGGTGGAAAGGATCTTGGAGGTCACTGAATTTTTACAGGCCCACAAAGAATAAGTACAAGATAATTGGGAGAGGGGGGGTAGTGCTTGCCCCTAGGGGGAACAGGAAGAACTTCCTAGAGGAGCAGGAAAATGAGGTAGGCCACGAAGGAAGTTAAGAGTTCTTAAGAAGAAAAAGTACAAAGGGAATGTGTTCCAAGCATGGGGCATAGCATGGGTAAAGACCAGAGGTGGGATATAACTTTGTGGCAATAGTGAGTTGGCCCTTGTATGTTCATATCTGTGCCCTCTGAGTTTCTATGTGATTCTTTGAAAGTGGAAAAGATGTTTCAAGAAAAACTTGATGACTCCTTATCTTAGAAAAATGCAAGTGGCCCTTTGACAGAGCAGCAGGTGGGCCCGGCTAGTACTGAGCTCCAGCTCATTTTAATTGGGCATAGCATCGTGGAATATTTACCCAGAATTCTCAGATGAGAAGAGATACCATCTGAGGAATGACAAGTAAGCACACTGTGGTGAGTTAGAAATAAATTGTTCCCAGGGCAATATCAGAGCCTCAGCTGCTCACTCCCTTGTTCCATGTTCTCTGTGTGGAAGATGTTTTGAATAGATCATGGATTTAGAGAAATTAAGTGTAAACTGGGTATCTAATCTCAGTCCAAGGATCTAGGTAGAAAAAGCTGAATTCTGATCATTGAAAATTCAGTAAACTGAAAAGGTCCCAGAAAGCAGATAATGAAACAAACTTCCCTCCTGGCAAAGCGGGGATTTTGCAGGTAGGAAGTTCTCTCTGTGGGTGGATGTGATCATTGGGTCTGATTATTTTTCTTTGTCACAAAGGATTCCATCTGAAAGAGAGGCAGAAATGACTGCTATAAAGACAAAAAAACATCAATAAAAATGATTTCTCTGGTGAAAGTGTTGAACTCGAAGGTCTCCAAGGTCCCTTTCGGTTCCAATATTCTATGGTTTTATAGTCTCTAAACTTTACTATTATTGTCTGAACCTCCTTACAATGCTACACAGTACCTTACTGACCCAAAGATGCTAACATAATAGCAACTGACATTTATATGGTGCTGCACATAAATTATCTCATACAAACCTTTTGAGATCTTAAAGGGCATTTAAGATAAGACCATTTCTAGACTACAAATTAAAAAAAAGTTAATGATTTTCCCAAAGTAATGAAGTCACTAAGTATCTGAGATAGGATTTGCATTCAGATCTTTCTGTCTCCAGGTCCAACACCACGTGTACCACACTACCTGGCGATTATCTTTAAATGGTTCTCAAATTGCTTGCCCAACCAGATCTGATTTCCTTTGAATGCTCAATAGCAAATCCAAATTAATAATTGCTGAAAGGATCAATGAATTCTTGTTTTCTAGCCCTAAAGCCTATGGTCTTGAGCAACTTATCGAATCTCTTCCAGCCTCAATTTCCTTGTGTGTGGACTGAGAGGGTTGGACTCAATGCCCTTTAAGATCTCTTCCAATTTCCAAACTGTAATGACAATCATTACTCTTATAAATAAAAAAAAAACTCTGAAATTTAGGGAATGCTAAGAGGGTCTAGATTGTCACTCTTTGTTACTTACTTGGGTAATTTTTTTTATCTCTAGTGTCCAATAGTTCTAGAGAATGAGAGAAATGAAGTTTAAACCAGGCATCTAAACTCAGTCCAAAGATCTAGGTGAATTCTTTGTAAATGAAAATTCGGTGAAGGTCCCAGGAAGCTTTCCAATCTAAAACTTTACTGGACCGTTGAATGGCAAAGCTGGAAGGGACCACCACCTTCATTTTATAGAATTAGGTAATTAGGGCACAGAGAACACAAAAAGTTAAACAGTGATTGACCTGGGACCCGAAGCTAAGTCTACATACTTAGGCCTGGGCCTCTTTCCCCTTGACCACAAAAAAACTGTTTGAACACTGATCCCAAAATTGCTGATGTGTAATGTAGACCTATATTTCAAGTACACCTCAGCAGCCATGAAACAAATTCCAAAAAGGAGCAGGAGAGACAATAGGGTATAAGGCCTCCAATCTTAAAGGAATTGTGTCCAGCAGGTGGGTATAGGGGTCCTGATGTGGATATTATCTAAAACAGGCATTTTGACATCAGTGGGAAAATGTACAGCAATGGAGGTTTTATCCACTGTCTTAGTATCGCCCATCAAAGGGGTTCCAAATAGGTGTTTCTTAAAATAAGCTGTAGTATTTCAGTCACATTTATAACATGAATCACAATAGCACAGAGATGAAAAAAGCCACTTTGGATCATGAACACAACATGACTTCAGGGGACATCATGGTGTCTCTTTTTTAAAAATCATTTGCCAAACTTCAGACTATAAAATCTCTGCAATCTTCAATGACCTTTCGGTGAAAATTCAGCCCTGTTGAGGAAAGAGAGATGGAGGTAAAATGCCTTCAAGTCTTTCTCTAATGTTTCCTTAGGGGAAAAATAAGTAATCAGAGTAGAAGGGGGATGGGTAGGAAAGAAGTTGCTGTTTCTTGTGTGTGTATGTGTGTTTTTAAAAGAAACTATTTGTGGATAATTAGGAAAATGACTGATTTCATTATTGAGATAGTAACAGACCATTAAAGATAGAGTACATGGATTTCTAGATTTGAGTCTTGTTCCTAACTTTTCAATTTAACTACAGTTTTGTGAGATTGTAACAAAGGCCACATGCCTCTTGAGTGCTATTTTATCCTTTTAGTGCCCCCCTTATATGGCATCAAAAGCAAAATATTTCAAAAGAAGACAAGAAAATCCCAGCATGCCACAGGGCCCACTGTGTTAAGCTGTGTGTGGGGAGAGAGATTTCCTTCTGCTGGCAATCAGCTTATACCCTGAAGTACTAAAGACTTTCACACCTCCCTGTGTACAGGGAGGTAGATCAGCCTTGGAAACGTGGAGATAAAATATTTAGTCATTGGGAAATGGGCAGCATCAGCCAGTAGAGAGTGTAATGGATGCATTTATTACTTTCTCAGAATGAGGAAATGTGTGATCGGACACTCCCTAGTGCATGGTTGACTCTCAAAATGCATTACTGAGAAATAGGAAGCACAGATCTGTGTTCCCTCCATTTGAACTGAGAAATTCTTATTTTCATTTTCTTGGAAAGCTTAGAGAGAAGGATCCCATTTATGTTTTTAGAATCTCAAATGCATTGGTTAAGATGTCTCTAGATATCTTTGGAAGTTCCAACCCCGGTTTGAGGCAATATTTTATCAGTGTCATATTTTTCCAATTTTTTTCTTCCCTATGAAACTACTTTAAAAAAAATCTGCATTCCACATTGATTTTCATAGATACATATAAGGATTTGCATATGCATTTTTTAAATTAACAAGGATTTATTTTCTCTCCATTCAAGAAGATTTATATGAACTGATACATAGTGAAGTGAATAAAACCCAAAAACAATTTATGGAATAATATTTCAAATTGATTTTCTTGGTAACCTTTTCTTATTATTCTCCTATTAGTGAGCTCTTTGTTGTATTTTTCAAGTTCTACTGCTTCTGGAATCTATAAGTTTGGTGGGGATGGAGGAAGTTAATTAATAGAGAATGATAAATTAAGATTCTTTTCCCATTCATTCCTCACATCCAAATTTAAGCTCATGATAGTAGGGTTATCTCTTCTTAAAACTGGTTTCTGGTGTAACTTCCATGTTTTTTATTCATTAAAATAATTTGAATATGTTATAAATTAGAACTCATGCCAGATACTATAATGATTCAGGTGGCTTACTGCCTTCAGACTAGAAATAAGAAATAGTGAAATTTCAAAGCAAGAAACCAAAGGCAAGTTCCTCTAGACCAGGAACTCGTAAATTTGTGTTTACAATCATTTAGAGATTTCACAGGGTCTGTGAAAATGAGTGAGGGAAAAAAATCTTGATCTTTACTAACTTCTAAGGGAAAGTTGCATTGCCTTCAATTATTTAAAGACATTATTCTGAGAAGGTACTTATAGACTTCCCTGGACTACCAAAGGGATCCATGACACAGAAAAAGATGAAGCGCTAGATCATTCCAAGAAGGGATCTTGATCTTCAAAAATTTCCATACTGGGAATCAGGCCTCCTGCTTGATATTTATAAATATTAGTCCACTTTGGATTATAGAGGTCGTCTTTTTTTTTAACATCTTAATTTATCCTCTCTGTCCCAGCAAATTTTCCAAAAGAGAATTCACCAGTCATATTCACGGCTGCTGTGGTACTTGAGATGCTCTGGGTTCTCCCTGTTATGCTTTAGGCTGCCATACATTGCTTGTTTTACCTATATTGTCTCCCCCATTCCTGGAAGGCAAGGACTATCTGCCTCTTTTTGTACCTCTGGCACTTAGCACCACACATAGTGTTTAATAAATGTATTTTGATATTACATCTTTGGATCACAGATCTTTAGCTGGGAGGATCTGAGAAACCACAGAATCCTTATATTTCATTTTTAATTTTGTTATTTATTATTTTTGCTGAGTTAAATCCAGGGTCACACAGATAAGAAGCCTTAAGTGTCTGAGATTAGATTTGAACTCAGAGCACCAGCCCTGATGTCAGGAGGACCTATCTACTGAACCACCTAGTTGCCCAAAATCCTTGTATTTTAAAGAAGAGGATAAAGAAATTAAGAGGATATCCAGAAAAAGACACTTTTCTTCTAGACCTTTCAAAAATATGGACATACCATTATAGTACCCAGGTAATCCAGCTGTCACTTCTTACTCTCAATAACTAACATGGCTCCTTTTCTGATCACACATTTGCTGACTATCCCTCATTTTAGTTCTTGCACAAAAATCTCCACTGGCAATATTGTATGGCCAACTGAAACCCACCAAATATTTCAATATCACCGGTTGGGCACCCTATAATTTTGTTCTTCAGGTTGAAGTAGCTCTATTTTGGTCCAGAAAGGATCGCTAGAATATTGTTGTTGTTGGGGTTTTTTTGTTTGTTTTGTTTTGTTTTTTAAGAAAAAAGTTGGGTTTTATATCAGAGAGAAGCTTAGGATCATTTTAAGTGCCATGTAATTTTCCAAGTGAAATCCAGTCCAGAATGAAAAGGAACATTAGGGCCAGCTCATTGTCCATCTGGAAGCCTGTTCCAGATATGTGCACCAATTTACTAATTCAGTGAACTGAATGTCACAGACTGGGAAAGACATTTGTCATCCATTTAACTTTTTTCCATAGATTGTTAGGTGAAACTTTTTTTTAATGATTGGGGACATCATAAAGAAGATTCTCATGTTCTATGGGCTCGAAGCAACTAGCACAATGTTACCTGCCCTGACAGGAGCATCTGAAAGACTTGTCCACCTACAGAGACCAACTCTGAGGTTCGCTGGAAAGCGACACTGGGTGTCTCCCATGAAGGTAGAACGTACCTTGAGTGAGTTTACATCTCATTTGGTATAAAAATGGGTAGACTAGTGACTTCAAAGAAAGGCTATTGCAAGCTCTATTTATACTTATTTGAAAAAGATTTTGCTTATAACTGCATTTTAGATGAAGAGTACAGACTTAAAAGCACGCTATGTTTTAGACAAAAGAGGAACTCCACGGCGCAAAACTACTGTGAGCCAAGAACATTTAAGCCAAATCTGGTCTTTTACACCCACTACAGAAGATAAATCATTTCTTCAATAGCCTTTTATTTTCCTAACACTACTAATTAACCTAATGAGAGGGATTTAGGAGAGTTGGCAAGTGTAGTACCAAATTTGGAGAAGGACTTTTTGTGTCTGACATTACTCTGGAACAGCAGGGTAGTAAATTCTCCATCAATGTGTTTAATAGGCTCTTCAGCCATCATAATGCTGTTTTCTCCAACTTGCAGGGCTTTTTGTCTCCAAAAATCTCTCTTCAGCTATAACCATACAAAGAATGAATGCACAGAGCACAGAACGAACCATAATAGCATTGAGACTAGTCTCAAATTCCATTTTTCAAATGTCACTGCGGATTTGTATTAAGGAACAGAAAATTATAGCTTCATGATAATAAAGCCTTTACCCAGCAGAAAAATTAATAAACAATGTGTCATTAGCGTAATCTGGCTCTTTTGGAAAGAAAAACAAAAGTCAGTTTCACGTGCCATATGCATTCTACCTTCTATGTAGTATTTTCAGCTTTTGTGGCCATCAGCACTGTCTTTGGATCTGAAATGATACCTTCCCTGAATGCCAATGGGAGGCCAACATTACTGGTTCCCTTTATTCAAAGCTGAACCCAGAACAAAAAAAAAAAAAAAAACTTTCCTCCTGGGAGCTAATTAGTACAGAGCTGCTTGCTGACAATCCCAGGGATCTCAAAGCACCCCATATGTGATCATTTAAAGCTATAGGTTACCTATCCAGATTGAAGGCACTCAACAGCTCTTTGAAACAGCTGCATTTTGTTGTTAATGGAAATCAGTTCAATTTAAAATGTTTTCTTAGCCTATCCATGATATTCAGATTGCATGATTATTGCCACTAACAAGCAAGGAAAAAAAAATAGATGACTATCTTTTCTCTGAATATCCTTCTTATATTTATTTTAAATTAGTTTAATAAAAGTAATATATCAAACTGATCCTTATATTTTGCTGGGAGGAGGAGACAGAGAGACAGTACTATAGATATCGATATATGTTGTTTTTTATTTTTTTTTGTTGTTGTTAAAGAGGACCAATGACATCTGGAAGATAAAGTCTTGACTTGCAAGTGAATTGGAGTTAAATGAAGCAGGCTGGGCAAAACCACCAGCCTCAATATCTCCTCCAGAGACATCTGGGTCCAATGGCAAGATATAGATTAGGATGACTGCAGATGGCCCTGATATCAGTGAAAGATCTTGGCCTTTAAAATTAAAAAAAAATCTTTCTCATAATTTATTTTGTCAGAGGCAACATCCATTCAGTGATTAAGGCTAGGTAAGAAATAAGAGCAAAAAGATGGATTCTTTTACCTACTACTCCAAAAAAGAAATCCTTCTGGGAGGGGAAGATCCTTGGATTTCTGGTTGGAAAAGAAATAATTGCTATTTATGCTCACTCAGAACCATCAAAACCCAAACAATGACCAATGAGGTTTGGACTGGGACCTATCATTGGCCAATCAGTGAGAGAGCCAGAATGATTTGTATTTAAGGCGTGGTCAAGTAGCTCCATTTAAATCCCAATGAGCTTTGTAGAAGCCTGGTTTTTCAGGGCTATATTTCAAGAAATCTTAAATAAAACTCCATGAGATAAAAGAATTAATTGTCCCAGTTTTTTTTTAATGATAAAATAAATATATATTTGCATCGTAGTTTACATGTGGTCTCCCCATTATAATGTGAGCTCCTTCAGAGAAGGAGTTTTGGTTTTGTTTCTGTTCACATTGCCCTTAATGGGGAATTGGAAGGTATAGGGAAGGGAAAGGAACAGGATTTATTAAGCACCTACTACATGCTAGACACTGTGCTGAGTGTTTGATTCTCACAAAATTTAAAGAGATGGGTCTTAATGAGGAAACTGAGACGAACAGTGTAAGTCAGTTGCCCAGGGTCACTTTACTGTTCTCTGAGGATAGATTTAAGTTCAAGTCTTCCTCACCCCAGACCCAGCAGTCTCTTGAATGTACCACCCAGTTGCCTCTAAATACTTGCTGGATTGACAAGATAGATGGGAAATGGGAGGGAGAAGGAATGGCATGTGTGACTGCTGCAATGGCACAAAGCATCTCGGAATGGGATGTTTGTATATCTGGGCCTAGACAAAATAAAACAAACATTCACCCCTCAGAAAAGCAATCCTAGAGAGAAGGTAGGGGTTACATGCAGAGTCCAAGTAGAAGCCAAATGTCTCCTCCTTGAAATAAAGCAACGTATCACTCTCATGATGTCATTGGTCCTCTTTGAGAACAAAGGATTGTAACTGCATGAAAAAGAACAAAGCCTACCAGCCAATGACTGTCACACAATCTGGTAAGCTTGAGGTGGAAATGACCTCATTTAGTCGAATTCAACTTGACCTATCTCACACCAAATCAGGACTGAAGAGCTCTGGCCTTCCGCTTTTTGTACAATCTGTCCATATATATTTCATACTCAAGTTTTACCTTTGAATCCCCAGCACTTAGCATAGTAACTAGCACAATCCCCACTAAGTTGAATCTTTATACTGAATCTGAAATTTGGGGGAAAAGAAGTAAGGTTTATTTTATGCTGAATTAATCAGTTTCCCTCATAATTCCTCATGAGGATAGTTTTAGAGCCAGAGAAAACCATAGAAGGAAGTCCAACCCTTCATTTACCTGAGTCTCAGAGATTTTATGTGATTTGCCCAGATCATAAGTGCCTGACCCCAGGGCCTGTGTGCTCTCCACTGGGACACACAACTTTAGTTCAACACTTCCAGGGAATCTTCTTAGATCATTTATCAGACTTTAGCTGCTTCCACTTCTATGAATGATACCTATAAACAGTCCAATTTGCATGGAATACAAAGTGCATCAAGGGAAGCCACATGAAATAAATCTAGAAAGGTAGATTGGACTCAGGTTATAAAAAGTTGGAGTTTATATTTTAGCTCAGAGGCAACAGAGAACCATTAAAGAGCTTTGAGAAAGGGAATGATATGTCCAGAACAGTGGCTTAGAAAAATATTATATTAAATATATTAACAAGGGAGAAATTGGATACAAGAAGAACAATTAGGAAAGTATTATAATAGTCTAGACAAGTGGTACTGAGGGTTTCAACTAGGCATTTATGAGTAGAGTGAAGGGCATGATGTTTGAGAAAAATATTGTGGAGGCAGAATCAACAAGGCAATTGAGTGAATATGGGGGATGAGAGAGACAGGAAAGAACCGAGGAGGATTTTGAAATTTCTAATCTGGATGTGTGCAAATTTGGAAGTACCATCAACAGAAACAAGACTGATAAAAGATCGTCTGATCCAATATTCTCGTATTATAACAGAGTAAACTGAGGTTCAAAGCGGGGAAGCCATTGCATTATTGTTATTGACTCACAGATTTTCCCCTTGTATTATATGGTTTCAGGCCTTTCCTAACTGGCTCAGCACTGCACCCAATGAGTGACATCCATTTAAAGATTTTCTAAATCAAAAGAAATCAATGAGCCCACAACTTCATAACTCTAGAGAAAATCTGCACTTTTGATGACTGGCAGCAATGTATATTCCTTTCTCTATTAATGCAGGGAAACCCATCAGAAAATTTTCTGATGAGTAGAAAGATTTTTCCCTATAAGACCCAAATCCTACCCAACAAGGACTACTGTCGTTTTTCTAAAGAACTTATAACAAAGGACGAGCCCCTTTCTTAGGACACTGGATGTCCTTTGTCTTGTTTCTAATGTTTATTGCACCAAACATATTTCAGTGTCATTTCAAAACACAAATTTCTTTCACAAAACACAGCAAGCCCTGGAGCATATCTGCATTCTTCAAGAGGGGAGGTGCTAGCATAGCCAAATAAGTCCCTTTCAGTCGCATTGCTTCTGTTCTCGTCCAATTGCTAGGGTGATAGTTAGAAATAATTAAGATCCTCAAAACCATTTTGCTTGGTACACAGAGTTCTGCCACTCAAACCTTTAATTATAAACTGACAGCTAATAAAGGAGAATGTCAAGGAGCTAATGCAATGGCGCTCCCGCCTAGCAATTTTATCATGGACCTTGGTTTATAAAAAGCCTACAGTGCCGATCATTTTTAATTAAATAAAGGCAAGGCTTCCCAGAGCAAGAGTTACAATAAAAGTAGGCTTTTCCAGGGGAGCAGCTGTGTAAACGTGCTCCAAAATTAATCTAGTCATTGCCAAGCTGGGTTTTACAACTTTAGTGTCTTCTCTAGTCTACATCAGGAAGAGAAAATGAATTTTCTCAAGAACTTCCCATGTGTTTTCTGTTCAGTTATTTTTAATAATGCCATCACTACCTTATGCTTATCAATTCAAGGGCAGGAGGTAGGGGTGGAGTGGGATGGAAGAAATGAGGGTAACATCAAAAGCTGTCTTTCAAGGATATTACTTTTTGTCAATGTAGTGTTGACAGTCCTGAAATAACAGCTCCGTCCCTGCCCAAGAGATCTGTGATATAAACAAGACAAACAAGAGTCTGATGAACAACTTAGGCTGATAATCAGGAGCTGGCATCTGATTTTGATTTGTCCTTATTGCTTCCTCAGAATCTGAGGGGAAAATGTTATTGGAGCAGTAGGACTGGGTTTTGTCAATTCTCTCCTCCAATTCTTCTCCAATTCAGGAAGGCCAGTGGAAAAAATTGCATAAATAGCTTCATGAAAGACTTAAGATAGGAGAAAAAGTACAAGAAGAGTTTCCCATCCTTCCCAATCCTGCCTTCATATCTAGAGCAGTCAGGGAGAGAGAACAGGGAGAGCAAGAGTGTATGAGGAGAAATTGGGTCTACATTTCATGGTATAGTGGAAAGAACCCCAAACCTGGAGTTGTGAAGTCATAGTTTGAGTCCAAGTTCTGCTTTATGCTAGCTATGTGACCTTTGTTAAGTTACTTTAATCAATCTGAGCTTTTAGTTTCTTCTTATGAAATGAGAATAACAATGTATACTCCAGACAACTTCACAGAGCTTTTGTGAAGATCAAGTATGATGAGGTTTATACAGAGTATCATAAAAGTCTTAATGTAGTTTTGATATTTAGTAGTTTGAATAAAGTTTAATCTCTTAAAGCTGCATTGATGCTTTTGTGGGATCTTGTCTAAAGATAAACATTTCTCCTTAAATCATAGCACTTTGGAAGAATTGAAAACTTAGAGACCTCTAGAACTAACTCTGAAAATAGTAACACAAAAAACCTGAAGCTTGAGACAGTGCCTAATATCCTGTTGGAATAAAGTTCAACTTTAACAAAGTTTAAAGTCAAGAAATAGGCTGAAAGAATAAGCAAACAACAGAAAAAGAATCTGATCATAGAAAGTTACTATGGTGAAAACACACACCTAAAAGACAATTTTTTCAGATCCTGAAAATACTCAAAGTGGATTTTAAAAATCAAATAAGAAATGGAGAAGGGGGAAATGGGAAAAGCAATGAGAGAAATCAAGAAAATCATGAAGAATGTCAATAGCTTGGTAAATAAGGCCCAAAAAATATACTGAAGAAAATAATACCTTTTAAAAATCAGAATAGATCAAAGGCTAAAAGGCACAGAAATCCACTGAAAAAATAGATCTTAAAAAGCAAAATTAGTCAAATGGAAAGGAAGGTTAAAAAGCTCATTAAAAGTATTCCATCAAAATGAGAATTGGGGAGAGGCAGCTATATGGCACAGTGAATAGAGCACCATCTCTGAATTCAGAAGTACCCATGTGCAAATACTTGCCTAGCTGTGTGACCCTGGGCAAGTCACTTAATCCCAATTGCCTCAAGGACAAAAAAAAAAGAGAATTGGGAAAGTGAAAGTTGATGAGGTATGCTTGGAACATTAACAATTTTAAAAATCAAAAGAATAACAAAATATAAGAAAATGGGAAATACCTTACTGATATGGAAAATAGATCCAGGAGAGATAATTTAATAAGGATTACACTTCCTGAAAGTCATGTCAAAAGAAGGAGCAACATATTTTCAAGAAATTATCAAGGAAATTTACAGAACCCAAGAACCATTTCTTCAAAGAAATCCTAAAATGAAAACTCTCAAGAATATTAATAGCCAAGTTCCCAAAACTCCCAGGTCAAGGAGAAAATATTGCAGGTAGCCAGAAAGAAATAATTCAAATATCATGGATCCATAGTCAGGATAATGCAAGATTTAGCAGCTTCTGTGTTTAAAAAAAATCAGAGGACTTATGATATTCCAGAAGGCAAAGGAGCTAGTGTTACAACCAAGAATCACCTACTCAGAAAAACTGACTATAATCCATCAGGGGAGAAAATGGATATTTAATGAAATGGAAGACTTTTCAAGCATTCCTGATGAAATGACCAGAGATGAATAAAAAAAATTGATTTTCAAATATACAACTCAAAAGAAACATTAAAAAGTAAGCATAAAAGACAAATCATAAGGGATTCAATAAGGTTTACATTCCAAATTGGAGAATGATACTTGCAATTACTAAAAACTTTGTCATTATTAGGGCAGTTAGAAGAGTGGACTAGATAAAGAGCACAGGTATGAATTGACTATGATGGGATGATATCCAAAAACTAAATTAAATTAAGGAATGAGAAAAAGGAAAGCACTGGGAGAAGAGGGAAGAGAGAGAGAGAATGTGATAAATTATCTCATAAAAAGCATCAAAGACCTGTTACAGTGGAGGAGAAATAAAGGGAGCAGGTAATGTTTGAACCTTACTCTCATCAGAATTAGCTTAAATATGGAATAACAGACACTTAGTTGGGTATGAGACACTATCATACTTTACAAGAAGTAAAAAAAGGAAGGGACTAAGAAGGAAAGACAAACAGAAGGAGGGTGGATTGAGAGAGGTAGTCCACCTCTATTATTTGATTTTTAAAAATCCTTTTTGAGAGCTTCCAGAGCCTGAAAGTAATGTTTTGTACTTCTCAAAGTATTAAAGCACTCTTGACCTTGCAATAAAGGTTGTAAGACAGTCTTACAGTCTTCCTCTCACATAGCTCATACCCTCTCAGATGCTCAAATAGCTAGCATTTATATAGCTCTTCAAAGTTTGCAAAGCTCTTTCCCTATGTCATTTCATTTGATCCTCACAAGGCCACCATGAGAAAGGTACTGTTTTTTCCTCATTCTACAGATGAGGACAATAAGCCTGAGAGAGGTAACATAACATATCTAGTAAGGATTTGAACCTAAGCCAAGATTTGAACTCACTACTTCTTTACTCCACAACCAAAATTCTATCCCCTGTGCCACAGAATTATATTTTCAGAAAAAAATACTTTCCAACACAAGGTATTAAAGGAATTATTTCTGAGATGAAGAGTGAGAAGAAGGACAATCAGAACCAAAAGAATGGTCCCTTTCAACTCAATGATCCATAATTCTATTGTCTGTGTTTCGATATGACATCTTACAATTAAAAGTGCATTCCTCCATATCTTGGACACCTAGATTTTTAAAATCTAGTTTTTTCATGACAATTGCATTTTGTTCCATAGATATTGCTTGGCCTGATTATTCAAACACTGATCTTTGAAATTCACATAAAATGAAAGCTGATAAGTAGCAGAAATGATGAAAATTTCCAGATCATCTGTCACTTTTGCTATAAAGAGCATTACTGTTAGATTGTACTGAATGACATGTGTTGTACTTTCCTCTAGGGGTAAAAGTGAGGAGGGAGAGGATATGGTGATAAAAAAATGCTCTCTTTATAGATACTTTCTATTGAAGGAATCTTTTTACCCATTTTAAACTTAGGTGTTTGTGTACCTTTGGCAGGAAGTGGGGAGGGAAAATGAACCATGTGTAATACTCAAAGATAGAGAAAGCTCTGGGAGCAGATGAAAATAACAACAAGTATACAGTTGTCTACTGAATTTACAAAAAGTCTGTTTCCACAGGCCTCAATTTTCTTTTCTGTTGAATTATAGGTTTTTACTAGATGGCCTTGAAGAGCACATCAAGATCCAAATCCACAACTGTTTGTGCCTGCCTTTTCCAATGAGCAGGAGGGTAGATACAGGACATAAAATCATTTAGAAAAAAAGAGAAAAAAGAAAAAAAAACTGGCCTCAAAATCAGGGCACTTTGATTCAATACTTATTTGAATTCTAAAACTTACTTTTAATACTTCTTAAATTATCTCTCCTGGATCTATTTTTCAAATCGGTTGTTTTTCCAGGGAGATATTTCCCATTTTCTTCTATTTTTTATTCTTTTGAGTTTTAAAATTGTTGATGGTCCAAGCATGTTTCATTAACTTCCACTTTTCCCAATTCTCATTTTTTTTTGTCTTTGGGCAAAATACTTGGGGCAAGGAGCAAGTCACTCCTTGATCTTAAATTTTAAATGTGTAAAATGAAGGTTTAGACCGAGTGCTCTCTTAAGTCTCTTCCAAAGCTATCTCTATAATCTTATGATAACAGAGACAATCTCAGTTGGAGTGGAAACTTTATTTCAAAAAGAGCATAGGCTGAAGCAAAGAAATCATGGTGACTGAGCCTCCATGAGACCAGGCTACTAAAGAGAGGTATTGAAAAAGGTCATTACGCACTCTAAAATTGACTCTATGACTCACCCAATACTAGTCTAAGGAGATGGCAAAACTACTGTTAAGTAGGAACCGGTTAAATTAAACTGATGGGATATATACTATTGATAATATGAAACCTAGAAAGTAGCTGGAATATCACACTGAGAAAGAATCTCTCCTTTCCATGGTAACATGGAGCTTTTCCCTGGTGAATAACTAGCAAGTCCAAAATGAGGAAAGATATAAAAATCAAGATAAAGGACAAAGATATGAGCTCCTTCAGGGCAAGGTCTGTTTCATTCCACTCTTTATGCCCAGGATAACTACCTCAGCTTCTTGTTTGCACTTTGTATCCAAACATTAATAGCATCCCAGTAGATGTTTTGACTTGTGGATTTAGATTTAAATGAGGCAGACTTGCATAAAATCATTCTATCTTCCCGTGTTATCGAAGTCCAGTGGCAAGACAAAAGTCAGGGCAATGGCCTGAGAAACAGTGGGTAACTTTGGTGTCTTTGATGTTTGGTCCAAGTTCTGAGTGCTTCAGCCCACCTTCAGTGCTCTCATCTGCCCATTCACTGGGAGACATCTTCACACACTCACTCTCACACACACACACACACACACACACACACACACACACACACACACACACACACACACACACACATCCCCAGCAGATTTGAGTTCTATTAATTACTTTCAACCTGGCCTAGACCATCCATGGAGATGATTTATCAAAGGGTGGCTCCTACATGTGTTACTTCTTGGAGCTTCCCTAGCACAGGTAGGGATTAATTAAATAGGGGTCCTGCCAGAAGAAATGACTATTAGATTTCCTGAGTGTCTATACCCCAAGTCTTCTGGGGAAGAGGCACTAGAAGTATTGAAATATCAAATGCTTTTCTCCCTCTCTCACGTGCCATATAATTCCATATTATAAATCTAGTAACATCATAATCTAATCAGAATAAGAAGGAAGTTAGAGGCTCATAGTCCCACCCCTTCATTTTACAGGTATGTGAAGTATCTTGCCTCAAATCACATAGGTAGAAAGTAGAAAAGATAGACTTTGGTCCCACATCTTCTTATTCCAAACTCAGAATTATTTTGTTGACAATTTACCCTTAAGAGCTATATTCTATCTCTAGGAAGCAGGACAAAGATATGGGGAAATAGGACTATTTTCCCACTGGCAGTTTGGTGATGGGAAACCCAAGAAGCATGGGAGATGCTAGTAACAAAAGGAAAGACCATAGGTTTCCGGCAAGACAAATCCTGGACTTTGGGGAGCTGTATAGGAGAAGACATGTCCCAGGCCCTGGGATAACATGGATTTTAATCTCTCCCAGCACTAAGGTCTGAGATTCTCTTGCCTCTGTAATATTGAATAGTTGTGAATAATTAATGTGCTCCTCAAGTTCTGCTTAAAAGATGTTACTATTATTCAAATGCAGTTTGTTTCTATTAAAGTATTTAAATGTGACATTCTCCTTTCTTCAACTGATGCAGCATTGCTCTGGGAATTAGATCCTGTGTAATTTGTTCGATGCAAATCTCATTTTAAATATGCATATACCATATTTGCATTTTTTAAAGAAATTTCAAGGGAGAGACAAGGAGAGAGGGAAACCAGATTGAACTAGTATAGTAAGAAATAAATGATACCTATCTTAGCAGGAAGACACTGGCAGCTATTTATAGCACAATGAAGGAGGCCTTACCCAGAAGCCTTAGGTCAGAAGGGAGCCAAAAGCCATGATTATTCTCTCCAAGATCTCTGGGGTCAGAGAGCAACAGATAATGAAACACAGATCTTAATCTGACTCAAGGAGATTTCCCAAACTGATAGAAATCACCTTTACCTTGTCTTTTCTCAGCATGCTTCCCAGGCTTATGGCTAAGTCCAACTCCATGAGAATAGCATGGAGCCTCTGTACTTTTTATAAATGAATACACTGAACATGCTACAGAGAATTGTGATTAGTGAGAGAAGCACCAACTAATTAGAGAAAAATTTTACAATTGTCTTAAATCTTCAACTCACCGGTCAACTAAAAAAACTGGGTCTTGCTATCCTAGGACATAGAGCTGAAAGTGACCTTGGAGTCCATCAAACTCAACTCCCCTAGGCAGCTAGGATATAGAGTGGGCAGGGTACAAGGCTTAGAGTCAGGAAAATGGGATTTTCAATCACACTTCCTAGCAGCATGACCCTGCTTCAGTTCCATGTCAAATGGAGAGAATAATAATAACAAGCTACCTCCCAGGGTTCTTGTGAAGATCAAATAAGATATCTGTAAAGCATTTATCACAGTCCTTGGTATGTAGTAGACCCTTAATAAATACTTGTTCTCTTCCCCTATTCTCCTTCACCTCATTTTATAGAGCAGTTAACTAAGATCCAGACAGGTGAAGAGACTTCCCAAAGTCATATATCAGAAAAAGGATAGAGCTGGCAGCCAAAGTCACATCTTCAGCCCCTAAAACCAATCCTCTTTCCAGGAGATGACATGGATCTTCTCAGGAATTTCTCCTCTGACAGACCTCAAATCCTGAGGTTCTCAAAGGTAAATCAATTCCAGATGAAGCCCCAAAGAGAGATATGAGCTGGTCCCCATTTCACAAGGCTTTCTTGGAAAATTTCATAAAGAATCTAAAAAGAGTTAGAAGAAAAATGGGGAAATAAATGAAATCTTTGCAAGAAGGAATGGGAAAAGTATATAATTCCCGACAAAATAGATTTGAGGAAATGGAAAAAGCAAATAACTCCTTACAGGAATTTCTTCTCTGCATTACATCATCTACCCAAAAGATATTGGCAGCAAAAGTGTACATTTTCTTTTTTTTTTTATTATATATATATATATATATTTTATAATATTATCCCTTGTATTCATTTTTCCAAATTACCCCCCCTCCCTCTATTCCCTCCCCCCGACGACAGGCAATCCCATACATTTTACATGTGTTACAATATAGTCTAGGTACAATACATGTGTGCGAATATCATTTTCTTGTTGCACAATAAACATTAGAATCCGAAGGTACATGCAACCTGGGCAGACAGATATTAGTGCTAACAATTTTCATTCCCCTCCCAGTGTTTCTTCTCTGGGTGCAGCTACCCCTGTCCATCATTGATCAACTGGAAGTGAGTTGGATCTTCTTTATGTTGAAGATTTCCACTTCCATCAGAATACATCCTCATACAGTATTGTTGTTGAAGTGTACAGTGATCTTCTGGTTCTGCTCATTTCACTCAGCATCAGTTGATGTAAGTCTCTCCAGGCCTCTCTATATTCCTCCTGCTGGTCATTTCTTACCGAGCAATAATATTCCATAACCTTCATATACCACAATTTACCCAACCATTCTCCAACTGATGGACATCCATTCATCTTCCAGTTTCTAGCTACAACAAAAAGAGCTGCCACAAACATTTTGGCACATATATGTCTCTTTCCGCTCTTTAGTATTTCTTTGGGATATAATCCCAGTAGTAGCGCTGCTGGGTCAAAGGGTATGCACAGTTTGATAACTTTTGGGGCATAATTCCAGATTGCTCTCCAGAATGGCTGGATTCTTTCACAACTCCACCAGCAATGTATTAGTGTCCCAATTTCCCCACATCCCCTCCAACATTTGTCAGTATTTGTTCCTGTCATCTTAGCCAATCTGACAGGTGTGTAGTGGTATCTCAGAGTGGTCTTAATTTGCATTTCTCTGATCAGTAGTGATTTGGAACACTCTTTCATGTGAGTGGATATAGTTTCAATTTCTTCCTCTGAGAATTGTCTGTTCATATCCTTTGAAAAAGTGTACATTTTCAAGTACAAAAAAAAAATAAAAAGCCCTAACACTCAAAATAGGACAAGTAGAGCAGAAGATCAGAAATTACTTCAATCCAATTCAAATATTTAAGTGTCTACTATATACGAGAGTCAGTATTTTAAAAATTAGGTAATATATGCATGTAGAAAGAGAGGGAGTTGATAGTCTGAATGGTACACTGCTAACCAGGAGGTGGGAGAACAGAGCTAGAAAGGAAGACTTACAGAAAAGCCTTCATCAAATTAACTCAAATCTTCAGTGGAGGTGGGGTGGTCTAGGGAAATAAGAATCAAACAAGATCCTTGAGCTTATACATCTCTCTTCCTTTTCATGGTCCCAATCCTTAAAGTGGTTTGTCATCCTTAAACCCACTTTCATTTCTTAATTCATTCTTAAACCCTTGAAATCTAGTTTCTGATCTCAGCACTTAACTGAAGAAGCTCTCTTCAAAGTTACCAGTGATTGCAATCTCCAAATCTGGTAACCTTTTCTGAGTCTTCATACTTTGTGACTTCTCTGCAGAATTTTATACTGTTTCTCCTCTTTCTTAATAGTTTTTTCCCCTTTGGTTTTTCATGACATTATTTTTCCTTAGCTGTCCTCCCGCCCACCTGACCATTCAATAGCCTCCTTTTTAGGAGCATAATTAATTCCCTTACCTCAAATGTCTAAGGTATATCTGGACCTTTTTTCCTAGATACTCTTTCAATGATTTCATCCATTGTTATGAGTCCAATTATCATTCCTATTGCAAGAATTCCTAGATCTATATATCTAACCCTGATTTCCCTGGGAGCAAGATATCCTGCAGGTATCTCAAACTCAAAATATCCAAAACAGACTCATTATTCCTCTCCAAACTCGACCAAACCAATGAAGTTTGGAAAATGGGTGAATGGAGCACTATTCTTTCAGTCATTTGCGTTCACAGTCTCGGGTCACTTTACTCTCACTCTCATCACCATATATTCTGTCGCCAAATTTTTGTCAACTTTACCTTGAAAAGCTTCCCACTACTCACTTCTCTTTACTCCCTCAGCCATCACCCAGGGTCAGGTGCTCATCCCATGATGCACTTGGATGGCTGCAATTGTCTTCTAGTTGGCCTCCCTGCCTCAAGTTCCTCCCCATTTCGATCCATCCTTTGCACAGCTGCCAAATTGATGGGTCTGACAATGTCACTTTTCTGCTCAAAAAGCACAATGCCTCTAGATAAAATAGTGACTTTTCTGTTTGCTTTGGGGAAGCCTTTATAATGTGGTTCCAGTCCCTTTTCTGGGTTTTTGATTATCCTTAATGCACACTCATGATGCTCTCTTTTTCAACTCCATGAATATGCACAGGATGTCCCCCCTTTCCAGAATATCCTCTTCCTGACTCCTGCTTCTTAGAGCTTCTAGCTTGCTTCAAAGCACAGCTTAAGCACCATCTTAATCAAAATGATTTTACTGATTTCCCCCCAACAGCTAGTATGTATCCTCCCTCTCTTTATCCTTCTCTTCTCTCTTTCCTGTCTCTATCTCTGTATCCTTCTCTCCCTCTCCTTTTCCCTTCCTTCTCTCTCTCTCCCTCTCTCTCTGTATTTCTTCATGTGTCTCTATGTGTCTGTGTATGTCTCGTCTCTCTCTCCTTCCTCTTCCCCCCCTCACACACACACCTCATATTTATAATTTTTTTCTTTATATATGATGTCATTCTTGGGGCAACTCAGTGACACAATGGACAGAATGTTGGGCTGGAGTCAGGAAGGCTCATCTTCCTAAATTCAAATCTGGCCTCAGACACTTAACTAGCTGTGTGACCCTGAGCAAGACACTTCACCCTGTCTGCCTCAGTTTCCTCATTTGTAAAATGAGCTAGAGAAGGGAAAGAAAAATCCTTCTAGGATCTTTTCCAAGAAAATCCCAAATAGACTCACAAAGAATCAAATATGATAGAAAAATTACCGAACAATAACAACAATAATGGGACTTCATTAGTGGGAACCCCATGAGGAGAAAGCTTCCTCTTCTAATGTCAATTACCACTTGCTCTGAAATGGTTTAGAGAGTTGCCTAAGGCACTGAGAGATTAAGTGAGTTGCCCAGCATCAATCTAAAACTCATTGGAAAATCTGACTAAGTATTCCTGAGGAGTCCGGCTCTCTGGCCTGCATGGTATGCCATTCTCTTACCCAATATGTATTTTTATGTGCTTGTGTTTCTGTTGCTTCTCCCAATACAATATAAATTCCTTGAGCAAAGAGATTGTCTCAATTTTATTTTTGTATCCCCAATGCCTAGAAAACAGTCACTGCTTCATAAGTGCCTGTTGTTTGATTCACGAATCAGGGGCCAAAATAATTTTTCACTTGTTGGTGGCCAAGTTCCTAATAAAGAGTTTCTCTGAAGTTGTCTGGTCTGGTCCTGTCCTGAACAGCAGAAATCAGCAAAGAATTGGGGGATTGAAAGGGATTTCTATCCAAACCAATCAAGTAATCACCCAGTCTCTGTTGGAAGATGCCAAAGAAAGGTAAAACCCTCAGTTCTCGAGGCAAATCATTCCACTTTTGGACAAATCTTAATAGACCTAAGTGGACCATTTAGCCTTAAATGGGCTAAATGGACTAAATCCAGTTCTTCATCCACAGGACAGACATTTGAATATTTTAGTTAGCTCTCGCATCCACCCTGAAGAGTCCCTGCCCAGTTCTTTCATTTCAATCCTCATGTAACACAGGCTTTTTATTTTTCATGTTGCCTTTCTCTAGCAAGTTTCTAGTTTATCAACATCCTTTTTAACCCCAAAATTTAACATAATATCAGACAGTACCTGGAATATAATAAACACTTGAGAGATGCTAGTTGACTGACTGATTGACAGTATTGTAAATGAGAGCTGATGAGAGCAAAGAATAATGCTTTCTATTCCTGTAAACTCTGCCCTCTTTACACACAGGATCATATGATCAAGTGGCTGCTACATCACACTGTTGCTTTATATGGCATTTAAATCTCTAGATTTTTTTCAGACCTGCTTCTGATCCTCCCCCCCCCATCTTATATATGTGAAATCCATCTTTTGCACTCAAGCACAACGCTATAAGTTGATTTCTATTGAGTTTTTCATCTCATTAGATTCAACCAAAAGTTCTATCCCATTGGGATCTTTTTGGATCCTGCCTTTATCATGCCCTCTGTTAGCTGTCCTCCTCAGGTTTGTGTCAACTATGAAAATAATGAGCATATGATGAAACAGAACAAGAAAAGTTAAGGAACTCACTGTAGTATGGGGCACTTCCTCTTGGAATTAGTGTTGAAGATAAGTACCAATGAATCAGCTCGACAAATATTCAGAGGTCTTTCCTCCTTTCTCAGTAGGGTGACTTCCAGAATGAATTTGTTTTTTGGCAAATTTGATTTAAGTATCTATGGGGTCTTTTGAAGTATGAAAATGACCTACCATGCAAAGTTTTCAAAGAAAGATTATCCACTATTTGAAAAACATCAAAAAGAAAAAAAAAAGAAAAAGAAAAAGAAAACAATGAGCATAACAACCATTCTTTTACCTGAATCACTAAAAAACCATTTAAATAGCACAGGGCTGAGTACAGAGCCATGAAGTACTCCACCACTGAACTCCTGGTACGCTGACACTGAGCTATCAGCAACTACTTTTCAAGTCTAGCCACCCAACCGTTCCAGAACTCATTCAACTGTATCAATGTCTAATGTATATCTCTCCATTGTCTCAGCAATGATACTAAAGAATAATGTATCCAAAAGACTTGCCAAAAAATGAAAACTATATTGACAATGTTCCCCTCATCTACTAGTTGAATAAGCCTGTCAAGAAAAGGAAACAAAGCTTGTCTGGCACATTCATTCCATGATGAAGTCATTCTGGTTCTTTGTGATCACTATGGCTCTTTCGAGGCATTTGTCAGCCATCCCCCTAATTAAAAAGAGAGAAAAAATGCCTCCCACCAATGCAATCCTAAAATACACAAATTTGGGGGCAGCTAGGTGGCACAATGGATAGAGCACCAGCCCTGAAATCAAGAGGATCTGAGTTCAAATCTAGTCTCAGACACTTAACACTTCCTAGTGCATGACCCTGGACAAGTCACTTAACCCCCATTGCCTCAGAAAAAAATATATACAGATTTTTGTCAAGGTTGGCTTTTTAATTGACCATTTTCAACACCAAAAAGTTTGTCTTTTAATCATTATAGTAGCATTCTAAAGAGATCAAGATTCCCCCACTCAAAGACTTTAAGCACTTGACAGAACTTGCTCTCCACTGGAATTGAGACCCCGTGTCACCTCTGTGACATGGTATTAAATCACCCAAATAGGATTTAAATGGGATGTGTTTAAGCAATGTTTCCAGCATATGTAGAGTGTTGTGTTCAGTTCTGGGCAATATATTTTAATAAGGTTATAGATGATCTAGAAATCGTCTAGACAAGAAAACAACTGGGATGGTAAAGAGCAGTCCCGTCACTCCAGGTGAGGACTTTATGGAAGCAATGACTGATGCTCAGTTTGGAGAAAAGAAAAATCAGAATGAGGCAGAGAGTGTTGCTTTCTTCATTATTTGAAAGGTTGTCATGGAGACAAATGACTTAGCCCCCAGGTTCAAAAATAAGATCAAAGGGGAGATGTCAGAAAGAGGCAAATGTGGGTTCACTTGAAGAGGAAAACTTTCTAATAATAATTAATGCCATCGAAAGGTATAATGGAGTGCTTTGGGATAATATGGCGGCTTCTCCACTGGAGCTGTCATTCAGTAGTTTTTCATTCATTTTCATTCTTGTTTGGAATTTTCTTTGCAAAGAAACTACAATGATCTGTCATTTTCTTCTTCAGCCCATTTCTTAAAGATGAGAAAACTGAGGCAAGCAGGATTAAGTGACTTTCCCAGGGGTCACATAGCTAGCAAGTGTATGAGGGTGGATTTGAACTCAGGAAAATGAGTCTTCCTGGCTCCAGGCTTGACATTCTATCTGCTTTTCTACCCAGCCACCCTCATTGTACACATTTAATCCAGACAAGTACTGGCAGGTATTATTTGTGAGAAAGACACTGAACTTCACAGATCTAAAGTGATCCATTTCAGCCCTGAATTCTTGTGAATCAGGATCCTATGTGGTATGCTTTTTATGTTTTATTTTTAAAGTCGCAAAACCCATCTCTCTCAAGTGATGAATACAAAACATAACTCTTGCTACTTTAAAATAAAACCAACAGCAATTACCAAAACCCATGATAGAGACTGAGTTCTATGAATTATTAGCCTTGGCAAGTTGACTTCAGCTGCAGATTCATAGGCTTCTTTCTCCAAATTCAACCCTGTAGAAATCCAACTACCAGATTGAATTGATTAAAAGAAAGACTGCAATAGTAAGCTGCCAGTACTTGGGTAAGCTGTGTTTGGCAGACAAATCAAAATGAGAGAATTTTGGCTCCGGGGGAAATTAAAGAGAGTCCTTGATCCTGGACAAAATAGATTAAGGGAGAGAAGAATTTTGCATTTTCTGAGCAAAAAAAATGGGTGACCATTTGAGAAGGCACACTTTAGGACCCCAGCTCTCCCTGGGCATAAGCTGCCCAATTGGGGTTTGCAGGAGTCTGCAGTAAAGCAAGTTCTTGCTGCTGGTGTAATGCAACTTCAGATGTTCTCAAAATATGTATTAGTAATTAGTGGCTGGCACATCTTCCCCCAAGATCCTGGCATCCTTTCCCAAAGAGTCTGAGTGTAAAAGATTCTGTTCCTTGCCATCTGTAGTGTCAGTGCTGCTCTCATCAGACAGCCTCCAGCTCCTCACTAAGCAGGATCAATATTCAGCTTGAAGGCAATGTTGATCTAACCATCATCAAATCTAACTGCAGAAAGCAGAACCATGGACAGCGCCCTACAAGTCTTAGTGAAAATATAACTCATAGTCTGTGCTGATGAAGGAACTAGCCAGTGGGGCCGAGCGGAGATCTAGAGGAAGGTCCTGAAATGTTCATGGTCTAAGCCATACTGGGCTTCTCTCTCCATTCTGTACTATCACCTCAGGATGCATGTTTTTCTTTGTTCTGTTTTTTTTTTTTAACTATCTCTTCCTAGTATTTTTTTTTTCCTTTAAAACTGCTGCTGCTACTGTTCTTTTAACCTGTTTCCAAAAATACTGGTGGGAAGAAAATG
The DNA here is from genome assembly GCF_048593235.1 of Sminthopsis crassicaudata. NCBI lineage: Eukaryota > Metazoa > Chordata > Mammalia > Dasyuromorphia > Dasyuridae > Sminthopsis > Sminthopsis crassicaudata. The sequence continues at coordinate 16,726,722 of NC_133619.1, read as the reverse complement.
AGAGAGACAAGGATTCAGCATGACTTTCTAAGCTCTCTGCTCCCCTGGCTTATATGTCCTGGAATCACAAAGTGGAAGAAAACTTTGAGAGAAAAGAATGACAAGATGATGAGGATAACTAGCATTTACATCACATTTTAAGATTTGTAGTGCATCACATATATTCTCATTTGCACCACCATCATCGTATATATACATATGTGTGTATATTACATATATATATATATATATATATATATATATATATATATATATATATATACACATACACACACACACACACACACACACACACACACACACACACACACACATATATATATAAACTCAAGAACCTCTTAGTCTTCTATCCAGCAGCTGCACCCTTAAAACTTCTGGTTATTTCCATCTGCCTTGCAGGGTTTTTTAATATGTCATAACCTCCAAGTAGAATGTAAACTCCTTGAGAGCAGAACCAATCTTAATTATTCCTTTTGTACCCCAAGAGCTTAGCACAGTGCCTGGCACACAGTAAGACTTTTATCCACGTATTTGCCCTTCAGTAAGGTCCTGTAAGATAGGTGTTATTTTTCTCCCCATTTTATAGATGAGCAAACAGAGATGTTATATAACTGGACCAGTATTGAACAACTAGTAATTATCTGCCACATGATTGAAAATAAAGTCTTCTTTATTCCAAGACCGATGCAACCTGCTATGCCATGCTGGTAAGGTTCTGTCTAGCTCCAAATTAAGAATATCCCCTATGAGGCATCCCAAACCAATCATTTCACAAGAAGATGGGGAACCTGTGGCCCACAGAGGACAAAGGACTTGTCCAAAATAACAGCCGCAGCAGGAAGTAGTAAAGTCACCATCAGAAGCTAGATTTCCAGTCTTAAATGCACGGTTCTTCCCATGAGGTTGAATTGCTTTCCACTGGCAACTCTGCCTCCAGATAAACTGTCCTCAAAATAACCTGGAATGGGAAGCTATAAAAGACTTATTGCACAGGTCCCTAGATCTTTTAGGTAAAATTCACAGAAATAGGACTAAAGCATCCTCTCAAAATAGTATACATCTTTTTAGCTCAAGAGCAAAAGAAAGAGGTGGGAAAAATCTCCCAAGAACTCAGACAGCAACAAGAGGCTTCTTTTTTCCCCTGTTGAATGTTGTGGATAAAAGTGACAAACACGCCAGACAGAATTCCCATAGCTCAGTAACAATCCATCATTATTCACTTTAAGCAACAGAGCTCACGTGTTGGGCAACCGTGATGCCAGTCGGGATTGGACCTGGCACGGAGCTAACAAAAGATGGAGCAGGTGAAAAGGCTGTGAAAAGAGCAGCTATGTAGCATAAGCAGGGGCATGACTTGGCAAAGCCGTAATTTGGGGGAATTTTGCTGCCATTCACCCTTTCAGATCACTCCTCCCTCCTTGTGGGGTATGGGTAGCCCCCACACTATTCTCCCATCAAGCATCCTGGGCTGTTTATCCTCTATTTGCTCGTTCTTTCCTACCAAATCATGTATCATTTTCCAGGTTACTCTCCTAACTGTCCTCAGACTTTATTATATTCCAAGAACCTCTTCATCTTAGGAGCTCACTCTACCTTGAACTTCACACACTGGAAGTACCTTTACCCATGAAGCCCTACTCTCTGACTGACTGGTTCTTCCCAGAACTTCCATTTTAAGAAAGCCTCCCAGGCCATTTGTATTTTGGTTCCTCTTTATCTGTTTACCTCATTCTTCTCCCATGTTTTCTCAACAAAGCCTCCATACCAGAGCACTTTTTAGCTTCCTTTTCTGAGGCAGCTCCCCTTTAGAAGGTAAGCTTTTTTTAGGGAAAGTACTGTGTTTTTTCTATTAATATTTTTCAAAATACATGTAAAATTAGTTTTCAACATTCACTTTTGTAAAATTTTGTGTTTTTCTTAGTCCCTCCCTTACCTTTCCCCTCCCCAAGATGGCAGATAATCCGATATAGGCTAAATATGTGTAATTCTTTAAAATCATATTTCCATATTTATCATGTTGTGAAAAATCAGATCAAAAGGGGAAAAAAATCACAAGAAAGAAAAAAAGAAGCAAGCAAACAACAATAAAAGTGAAAACACTGTGCTTTGATCTACATTTAGTCTCCAGAGGTCTGCATGTTCCATTCCAAGTCTGCTGGAATTGCCTTGAATCACCTTATTGTTGAAAAGAGCCAAGTCTATCACAGCTGATCATCACAGAATCTTGTTGCTGTGAGCAATGGGTTCTGCTCATTTCACTCAGCATCAGGTCATGCAAGTCTTTTCAGGCTTTCATAAAACCAGATTGCTCATTATTTCTTACAGAACAATAATATTCCATCACATTCATATACCATAACTTGTTCAGCCATTCTCCAACTGGAGACTCACTCCACTCCAAGTAGATGGGCATCCACTCAATTTCCAGTTCCTTGCCACTATAAAAAAAGGCTGCCACAAACATGTTTGCACATGTAGGTCCTTCTCCCTGTTTTACAATCTCTTTGGGATGCAAACCCAGTGGGGACACTGCTGGATCAAAGAGTATGCAGTTTTATGAACCTTTGGGTATAGTTCCAAATTGCTTTCCAAAATGGCTAGATTATTTCACAACTCCACCAACAATGCATTAGTTCTTCTCTCTGTTTATAATTGCCTTCCCATCACTTAATATAGAATTTGGCATCGTGTAAGCATTCAATAAATACAAGCTGACTTGACTCAGTTCTCATAGAGTTGTTCATTTCTATCATGAATTCACTTGTTAAATTCTGTTATGGCTTTAAGGAGAGATGCTTGCACAAATCTAGGATCTCCTCCCTGTGGAAATATTAGCACATCCATGGCTTCCCATCCCATGTGATCCTCGGGTCAGCCTCGTTCATGTATTCCTATAAACATGTGCAAGATGCCTGGGACCATTCCCTGCATCCTTTGACATGACATGGAAATCAATGGAATACAAGAGCTCTCTGCAGGTCACCCGTTTCTCTAATAGCATCCTTTGTGTCACTTCACCTGTGCAGATGCTTATTTGTAACGTGTCGCCACCTGTTCCGACCAATCCTAAACCCCTTTCTTTGCCCTTTCAGTAGAGCCCAATTTTAATTCTTCAGAGATCATAGCTTGACCAACAGCTGTTATTACACCCCAGAAGAATCTTAGTGTAAAAAGAAATGGACTTTTGTCTCGGGGAGAAGTCTGGGATGCTGCTTTGTGCGTTAATACCAAAGCAATTCAGATTGCTGTTTACCTTCTGTTCCTTTCTGAGCCCACTGTTCAATGACAGTATCTGGGATTTTTATCCTGACGGTCATGTAGCTAGCTGTACATATTAGCCAAAAGACTTTCTTCTAGGCATCCCGACAATTTACTCACTTGAGGAGGGATTCCTGCCGGCACTCTCCCCTCCTAATCCAATCTATGCTAGGACTTTCTGAACTAGTTCTCTCCCTCTCTACCACACGAGTCCCATCCCTCTCCTCTCTTTGCTTTTCAGCTCCCTTTGAAGTGTCAGATTCTCCCACTAGAAATTCAGGAGTAAAGAGAGGATGCTCCTTCAAGAGCACAGTGCCTGAAACATAGTTAAATATTTAACAAATTCTTTATCCACCTTAATACTTCTCCCACAATTTTTAAAGGGCAGAATCTCTATCTTAAAAAGGGAATAGTGTGAGGCAATGAGGGATAACAAGCAAAGAAAGACTCGCATTTGGATTAATAAGATCTGACTTCAGATTCCTTTTTCGCCACTTACTGAGCATATGACCTTGGGCATGTTAGCAGTACCTCGGTTCCTTCTCTAGAAGATGGCTTGCATCCTAGAGAGGATGAAATGAAATCTTGTGAGAGAATGAGCCAAGTCCATTGGTTCCAGAGCTAAGAGGAGTCTCAGAAGTTAGGCTATGGAAGACCAGTTTACAGCTAGCAAATAACAGACTGATGATAGGAATCAAAATGCTTTGATTCCAAAATACCGGCAGAAGTATCATCATCAATGACTAAGTTCTGGGCATTGGAGAATGAGCAAGAAGAAATGGTCCTGTGTGGGAACGAGTGGGGGGAAAGCAGTTCTGGGTACTTCTCAAATCAGAGCAAATAAGCTATCACCTGTCTGCCCAAGCATGACAAAGATATCTTCCGAAGTTAGCCAAGTCTGCCCTGTGAAAGGGTAGTCGGTCCATAGCCTAAAAGGCTCAGCTTGCACTGCCTCCAGCCAAGCAAATTGATGCAAGCTAGGGAGGAAGAAATCTAGACAAGCCTTCATGCTTCTCGCAAACATCCATTCTATCGCACTTGGTGAGCTGTCTATTTTCCAAAGCATCCTGGTGAACCCAGCTAAGGGAAGCGAGTCAGACCTTCCAACCAGAACCATAAGCAAGAGTGTTCCATTGTCAGAAATTCAGAAAGCATCATGGGGCCATGGGGATGGGGATAGTAACTCCTCAGCCATCCCTGCACAAGGTAATGCCTTCCAAGTGTCTGTCACCCTCACTTCTAATCATTTGCATGCTTGCAACTGATCAACTCAATGAAAGAAATTGAAACAACAGAGGACTGAAAAATTCGCTTCTGTAGCATTTTGAAGTTCACAAAGCATATCCTCTCTCAAATGCTACTCTTTAAAATATGAGGTAGAGAATATTAATATTCTCCCCATTTTGCAGATGAAAAAACTGAGCTTCAGGAAATTCTAATAACTCGCTTTTTATCAGCTAATTCTGAGTCAGGACTTAAATCTGAGTAACCTGAGTATATCTCCTGCACTTTAAGGATCACATATCTAGAACTAAAAGGAGCCTCATTTTACTTACATGAAAGACACAAGCGTTTACCCCTGCCCAAGTGGAGAATGGGAATATGGCCCCAGTGTAGGGTTTACCCAGGAAGGTCACTCCTCCATGGAGCAGATAGGATGCGTGTTCCCTGTTAAAGATCTGAGCAGCCCCACACATCCTTCTTTTCTGAGTCTGGCTGGCTTTAGCCTCAAGGAATTATCTCTACTAAATTTAGGAGCACATTTACACCTATGTCATTTATCTCTCTCTGTTTATAGACTCCCTTGTTTATAGAAACTTGTACTTAATAGGACTATGAAAGCAACGTGCCCTCACTGGCTTGGTGACTTCTGAATGGAGTCGCTGTGAGACCTTCCTCGCAGAGATCTGACCATTTCCCCAAATCCCTACCCAGGCCAGCACAGTGACCAATAGACTCTTCCTTTATATAAAGGGGAGAATTAAATGATAGCAATGAAACAAAAATCAACAACAGGAGAGAAGCATTAGTCTGAACGGGAAAAGGTCTGGCTGACAGCAGAGACAGAAGCAGTTTCTCCTTTCGAGTTTAGCTTTCTCCAAAAGAGAAAAATCTCCACCAATTTCACAGAAGAGAAGCTTTGAGATTAACTTGCAGCCAAATGAGAGGGATAGACACTTCCATTTGGTTGTCATATATTCTTCAAAAAGGGGGAGAGGGAGAAGAGCATATAATGTTTCCCAGCTTCTGATTGCTATGCCAGCTTCTCAGATTTTGGAGAGGGGAGCTAGTCAGAGATCAGGTGCCTCATGCCTCAATCTTGTCTGTACTTCCTATTGCATGGCTGGCAACATGAATGGATTCTCTATGTACCTTCCACATCTCTCCCAGAATCCTCCCAGAAATCCAAGTATAAATTTGTCATCAGGTAAATTTTGGAAGAGTGACTACTTGAATCTTTTACATCCATAGAACATGCTACATATTCCAAGGGAAGCCCCTGGGGCAATCCCTTCAAGAATCTCTCAGAAGGGTCACTCTCTCAAAACCATAATTCCCAAGATCCTATCAGTCTGCTTTTAGAGCTATCCCAGGGAAGGCGTCTGCTTCTTGAACCACTATGACAGCCTCTTCATTCATCTCCCTGTCTCATCTCATCCATCCACCAGCTGCCAGAATAACTTTTCTTAAGCCTAGACTCTTCCATACTCTCTGGTAGCTCATGGAGCAAATGTAAACTGCTCTGTTTGGCAATTAAAAGGTTTTACCTCCTGGTTCCAACCTAACTTTCCCTTGTTATTACACCTTACTACCCTCCCAGTGGAGCTAATCTTTTTACTTATCGCTGCACTGTCAAGTCCCATGCTTGGAGCTCACCCCATCTACCCTCACAAAGTTTTCTCCAGTTTCCTTAAAAATTCACTGAGACACAAGCGACCACATCAAGCCTTTCCTGTGCTCCCCAGCGGTTAGTGGCCCCCTGCCCTGCCCCAACTGGTACTTGTATATGCCCATATGCAGACTTGTTTCCTTCGGTGGAAGGCAAGTGCTTTGTGAGCAGGAACAAACACACTCTGTCTTTGTATTCCTGGAGTTCGGCCAAATGTCTGCCATGTAAGAGGAGCCAAGGAAGGATTTGGGGATTGGTTCAAATAAAATACCTTTGATAAAACAACATACAAAAGAAAGGGATGAGATTATGCACATGAGGTGCATTCTACCTGTAGTCGCACCGCTATGGGGGGCACCCATGCAGGAAATGCATGTACAGGTAACACATGGAGGCCATGCATGGATGGCTGGAATAATGTACAAGGTAACACATATGGAGGCCATGCATGGATGGCTGGAATAATGTACAAGGTAACACATATGGAGGCCATGCATAGATGGCTGGGAGTGTGCACCAGGTAACACACATGAAGGGAATGCATGGATGGCTGGAAGCTTGCACCATGTAATACATATGGAAGGCAAGCAGGTATGGCTGGAAGGGTGCGTCGGGTAACGCGCATAGAAGGCACGGATGGCTAGAAGCATGCACAAAAAGACATCCCAGAAATCTGGGATTTCCAGTATTTCAGGTGTGCCGATACCCAACGTTTTGTCCTCCTGCTGATCACCACCAGGCATATCATGCCCCCAGCCTGACCACTGGGCACATCACTCTAACAGACACACATTTGCAGAGCTTCTCTCTGCTAGCAATTTCTGAGCTTTCCCCTTTAGGTTCACCTCTAGGTCCTAAGTCACACAATTATCTTGAGCAATGGACCTTGCTTGCTTCAACTCTGGCCATCTGCCCTGGAGGAAGCTGAGCCCTGGGCATCCATATAATTAATTATATTTCTGGCAGAGCCACGTTTGATTCTTTTCTGGAGACTCCACACAGGATGGGCACTGATTCTGGGGGAACAGCAAGGACCCATAGAGCCTCATTTGCTCCTCAGCTGCACCCCTTTGGACTACACTCCATAATACCTCCAAGAACCTCATCCTCAGGAAACAACACCTGAACTGAAGGATGGAACAAATTGCTCCTCCTAAAGCCTCCATTTAACAAAGGTCCCCAAGTCAGCCATCTCTTCCTTTCCTGCCCAGGATTCTACCCCAGTGTGGGGACCTTCCCTTCCCCCTCCCCCAGTTCTCAGCTTTTTTCCATGTTATTTTCCATCATTAGATGGTGAGGCTCTTGAGGGTAGGGACTAACTCTCTTTGTACTTAGCACAGTGACTTGCATGTAGTATTGCTTAATCTTTATTGTCTGGCTGGAAACTGTATCTTTTAATAAGTATAGGGGGCAGCTAGGTGGCGCAGTGGATAGAGCACCAGCCCTGAAGTCAGGAGGACCCAAGTTCAGATCTGGTCTCAGACACTTAACACTTCCTAGCTGTGTGACCCTGGGCAAGTCACTTGACCCCAGTTGCCTCAGGAAAAAAAAATTATATATACATACACACACACACACACACACACATATAGATATATGTATATATATATGTATGTATGTATTACATGGAGATGACTACTGACTGGCTGCTTTTAGCCATTGTTACATGGTAAGGAAATATCACCTGCTTATTTATCTGGGGGCAGACACTCTATAAAGTTACTGGTCACACATTACTAACTAGTTGTCTCTATGGAATATGATAACTTAATTCATCGAACTTAAATTGTAATTCTAATACAATTGCCTAGATGGGTCACAGGACCCTTGGTTTTGGGGATTATGTCCCATATTTGTTGTGTGAATTTCAGATATCCTACACAGGATCAAGAACATTCACATTCCCTAGAAAACGGACACTTCCAGGGATTCCATTGGCCTATGTGTGGGATCAGGATTTAGTGGTTCTGAAGGTCACTGTATCATAGATTTAGAGCTGGAAGGGACCTCGGGACTCATCAAGGACAACCCCTTCATTTGACAAATAAGGAAACTGAGGTTCTCCAGAGGTAAAGTGCCTTGCCCAAGGTCACCCAGGCAGTAACTATCTCAGGTGGGATTCACACTCAGGTAGCATCTGATGGAGCGTGGCTTACAGATCCATGTTGGAGACCAAATGATGCAGGTTCCCACCTTTGCTCTGCTCTAGATAAAAATAGCACAGAGAAGCCGACTAACCATGACAATATGTCATGTAATTCTACCTAGTCTATTCCACTGAGCAACTTGGACTTTGTCAGCATAATTAGCGGTTTATGAAATGACACCCAAGAGGTGTCATTCCAATATGGCACAAGCTATGTTACAGTCATCATAAAAGGCCACCGATGTACCGAATGGCACCCAAAGGGATTGAAAGAGTTAATTCACCTCCAGAAGGTGAGTCCTTTACTCCCTAATTGCCAATAGGATTAGGTCCATTATGTTCACCATCCAGAAATGACATTTGTTTAACAGAGATATTAGCAGGCTTAATACATACACTTTTCAAAGCAAATTAAGTTCTTTTACTAAACTCATATCGTTGTTCACTAGCAATTGCTAGAGTGATAAAAGGACAAAGGAAACATCCATAATAGCAGAACCAACAAGTGAATGGCACACCTTTCCATCAAAACAACTTCCCCGGCACTCAGCTGAAATCTTTCAATGTCTTTCTCTTATTAGGAGAAACAACAACTAAGTCTGGGTAGAATGATGGGCTTTTAATATTTACAATGGTTTTTCATGCATTCTAATGTCTTGAAGAAGAAAACACAAGAGAGAGAGATTGGAAATGACACTTTGTAAAAATGTCACTAACGTAAAATTCACTCTGGAGGCAAGAATGCTAATCCATTCCTAGAAGAGCTATGAACTGTTCCCACCAATCTGGAAATATAGCATGGAATTCTGTAATGAAAGTTACTAAAATGTTCCAACTTTTGACCCAAAAATTCCACCAATGAGATTTTACCTCCAAGGAAGTTATTGATAGCCAGAAAAAAAATAAATAAAACATGGCTACAAAAATACTCATATTACTATTACTTGTTATAAGAAAAAAACTAGAAGCAAAATGAATGCATAATTATTGGGGAATGGTTGAACAAACCATGGTATATGAGTTGCTATAAGATGTTACTGTGCCATAAGAATCAAGAATTTCCAAGAACATGGGCAGGAATGGAAGAAGTAAAGAAAGCATGCTCCAAAGAACAGGATTGGCATAATTGGTGGATTGGGTTCTCAGGTTTTACAGACTAGGTTCAATCTATCCAATGAAATTCCTTTCTTTGGCCCATTATGCACTCCAGAGTTTAATTCCAGAAAATCTAACAATATAACCTGTAACAACAAGTCCACACAAAGGATTCACAGGTTTCCTGGAGCTCATTTTAGCATTAAATAGAAGGAGGCAGCACCTAAAAGTCAAGCTTTATTCTATCTCCATTATCCCTCAAAATACAAAAACAACAAGTCATAGAGAACCCCTACACTGTCCATTTAAATCTTCCCGTCCAGTGTTGGTCCTGTACTTTTCCTAAGAGGGCTTAAGTCATCCAGGCCCACAGTGCCACGGACAAGTAAAACTCTCTTTGGAAGGTAAGTGAACCTAGGTTTTCAAGACAAGGAACACCTTCCCACATGCCCACTTTCTACAAGGACGTATGCAGTCCAGCAAACACAGAGAGTCACTCTGTGCCATATAAAAAAACACAATTAAAATCCTATAGTTAACTCATTTTGTTGCTCTTTACTAAAAATAATCATTCCCTTCCATGACCTACTCCAAAATAAAAATTCACTTGAGGTTATTAGAAGGGTAAACTCTGGAAATTCTCACTATTTCGTTTCATTTCCCTTGTCACCATCTACCAAGTGATTGAGAGACTGATACCACGGCCAGGCCAATGCTGGGTTCCAGAACATAACTATATTAAAAAAAAAAAATCCCCCCAAGCCACATGGATGGGGGAATCTGCTTCTGCTTTTAGAAGCTAGAAATAGTTCACAAGTGTGGAGATATATCCTTCCCTGGCTCCCACTCTGCTCTTAGGTATGATGAGCTCTCAAGATCTCCTCATAAGAAAGGAAAAGTGTATGATGAAGATTCCCTTTTATGGGCTTACACAGAAATGGTACTTCCCAGCAGTCTGGTCCAAAACAATAAAAACCAACCATGAAAGAGAGCATCAACGAAACACACATTCCAAAAGTCATTGTGTGACATGTCTATACCCTCTCCAGAGGCAGTTAGAATCAGAGTCTCAAACAAAACTTCAACATCACATAGCTCGGTAAGTTATACAGGGAACCCTACTAATCAACCCCAGTATTCAAGCTGATTCCAACAGTATTTTGTTTTGGTTTTTTTTGTTTATTTTTAATACACATTGTTTTATGAATTATATTGGGAGAGAAAAATTAGAGCAAAAGAGAAAAACCATAGGAGATTTTTTTAAAAGACAGAAAAAAAAAAAAAGAAATGAACATAAGCATGTGTTGATTTACATCGTCTCCTTAGTTCTTTTTCTGGATGCAGAGCCAATAGTGTTTTTTTTTTTTTTGTTTGTTTGTTTGTTTTTTTTAAGACAACACTGAGGCAATAAAATTTGGGTCAGAGGAAGCAGGTAATTTTGGTACTTTGTTATCAACAATGAGAAGCATGTTTCATAATGGATAAAGAGCTGGCCTAGAAGGCAGGAAGATCTAGATTGTTGAACTGCCTTGAACACTTCTGAGCTGGAGTAAGTCACTTAACTTGGCAACACTTTGGACTAGATATATCAAATACACAACCCATGGTCCATATGCCTATTACACTTGAATTTGGCCCATACCAGATTAAACTATAACTGGAAAATATTTAACACAACTAATAAAAATAAAACAAAACATAAATAACATTACATTATAAAGCTAAATCAATACATGGCCTGCAGTGATTCTTATGTATGGATTAGTGGACGCCATTTCTATTTGAAAAAACTGCTCTAGGCAATCTTCCATATCTCTGTTATAAGTCTGTACCAGACTTGGTACAGGGAGTTTCCTTTCATATTAAAACAAAAAACAAAAAACAAAAAACAACAAACAAACAAACAAAAAAAAAAAAAACACCAAAGGTCCAGTCCCTATACTGCTATCAAAATTTAAGTATGTGTCCTTTCTTTCTATTAACAATTAGTCAATTAGAAAAGTGGAAAATGGTGGTTATTTAAATGTTTCAGTGAAAATCTATGTGATTAAAAAATGATGATGAATCTATATGATACAAGGTTTATTTCTATTCACCTTCATGGGGAAATTATGGGGAATTCCTGGAGCCCTCTAAAGCCCCCTTCTTTTCCATCCCATTTTACCCAAATTATGCACAGACACTTAAATGCTATCTATTCTTGATAGTGCTTACCAAAAGAGAAAAAAGAGGAGGAGGAAGAGGTAGAAGATCTTGGAGGATGTAGAGGAGGAGGACCTAGAACAGGAGGAGGTAGAGCAGGAGGACTGACTACAGTGTGTAAGAAAGCAAAAGACAACGAAAATAACTGGCCTCTTTCTGCTCTGTTCAGTCTTCAGCGTTTCTATATTCTGATGCAAGGGTGGTTCATCATCCTAAGGGGCTTCAGGTTTGACTACACAAAGCAGTTTCACCTGGGAAACTCAGCCTGAAAAGCATTCCCTGGCTTTTTGAATTGGTGCCTTTTCATTGCCATTTCAAGTAAGAGAAGTTCAGAATTGGAAACAGCTTCAGTGGCCAACAAATCCAAGCCATAACAAAAGTAGCTAGAAAACACAATGGGATAGAGCACCAGCTCTGGAGTCAGAGGACCTGAATTTTCAAATCCACCTTCAGAAACATAATACTTACTAGCTGTATGACCCTCTAGACAAGTCACTTAATCTCAATTGCCTTGGAAAAAATTAAATTAAAAAAAAAAAAGGAGTTCCCTAATCAGCCCCCTGTTGAAAGTCTCTGAGGAGGAGGAGCCCATCACTCCCACCCTTCCACCCACCCCCAGGCAGTCTGCTTCCACTTTGGTCTCTAAATGTTGGGAAGTTTTTCCTGACATGGAGTCTCAACTTCCCTCTCCACCATATCTAACCCTTGTTTTTATCCACTCCCCTTGCCACACGTCCTTCTCTATTTCTCCAACAATAGGGAAGAGTGTCTATATCGATGGAATCAAGCCCTTAAGAGCTGGAAGAAAACCATCATTGGATCAGATAAGTGAAAGGAGTCTCTGATACAAGCTAGCTCAGTCTAATTTTACATTTAAGGAAACTGAGGACCCTTGGCAAAAGCATTGCAGATGAGATTTGAAAGGAGGTCCTCTATTTCCATAGCTATTCTTCTTAGGATCACATCATCCATTAAAGTGAACATCTGTAAAAGCAAGTTGTCCATAATGTAAGAGATGGATATACATTGTAGGGTGTCACTTGGGTGCTTATTGGGAATGTATTTGGTTCAAATAAATGAAAACTGTAGCTTCTTTAACACTACCAGAATGCTGGAGCACTGCTTCACAAAGCAACAACCCCATAACCCTTAAGAAAAGGGATTTATAATGAGATGGGAGATGGAGACTGAGGGCAAAACTCTAGCTATTCTTTTAGTGTAGAGAGAAGTTTTTAAAATCCAATAAGTCAGAACTTGTAATTACCTTTGCACATCATCCTGACATAAAGCTAACAAGAATTATGATGGCCATCTAGACCAAATATAGCTTCAGATCATAGAATGACCATAGGACTGAGAATCAGGACAGCTGAGTCTACCTCAGGTGCTTTTTCTCACCTCTTTAAGGCTGCCTTCTGAAAGGCAGTGTGGCAGAGTGAAAAGATCAAGGCTTGTAGCATCAGAGGATGTGGGTTCAACTCCCACTTCTGACAAACTGAACTGTGTGACTCTGGGCAAGTCACTTAATCCCTCCTTGATCCAGGCAATTCTCCATAACCATGAGTTTTAGAGACAGTGCTGCCCTAACTTGGTAGAAAGCATTGTTTCAATGGAGATTTACTTCACTGATGAAATCACAGGTCTAATAGTTATCCTAATTGGAAGGAACTGTTTTTCCTGCTATTAGTTTCCATTTACTCCATTGAAACCTCTGCCCAGTGCTTCTAGTCCAACCCCAGTTGGGCTAAACAATTATTTTACATACCTCTTCCAATACAGCCCTTCACATGCAGCTTCCTTTCATCAGGCTAACCATTCCCAGTTCTTTCAACTGGTATTTACATCTCCTGAATTGAAGGTCCTTCTCTGGATTGGCCATGTTTCCCATGCTAGATTGTTGAGGTTCAGAGGAAACCCCAAAAGTTGGAGTGTTGAGAGATGTCTCAATAGAGTTTGTAGGCTTGAACCCATCTCCAAGTCAAGGGGCAAAATTTACTGTAACTGTAACACTGATTGAAGCAGGCTAAGTTCCAAAATGATTTAGTAAAGAATCGGGAGCAAGAAGACAAATTTCTAGGAAAGAGGGAGAGAGCTGGTTCTTCGTGTCACTGATATGCTAATTTTGTGTCCAAGAGGTAGAACTGAGGAGTGGTCCGGTATGCATCTCACCATTTGTCTCAGAAGCCTTATCACTGACCAACAGATTGTCCCCTGGCAGTCAGCAAAGTTTCTAGGACTATAATAAAGTATTCCTAAAGCCAGGAGAGTTTAGGATCATTGACAAAGTGGTTGCAAGAACAATAGCCTCAGGATTACTGCTCTATTTCTCCTAGAAGCTGCACCCCATCAGGCTGTCAGCCCCACCATGCCGTAACCCCAAAGTATAATGGGCTGCCTTGGGATGAACTTGACACCCCCTTTGTAAGTCTTCCAGCCGAAACTAAAAGACTACGTGTCATCACTTGTGTGACCTCAGATAAGGTGCTTCTGTAAGCCTCAGTTTCCTCATCTGTGAAATGGGTGGGTTGGACTATTTTTAGACTCCCAAAAGTCCTCTTCCAGCTCTAGTCTTTAATTCTAAAGATTCTGTTAAAGCACATATAATCATGGGATGGAGAAGAGGATTGTTCCTCTTGCTTCTCTTCAGTCGCCCCTCTGACCTGGAACCCCAAAGCAAGAGCTCCCCTTCCTACAAGTGTCTCTAGCCAGCAGCATCCCTGCCCCAAGGCTTCTGCATTCCCAGTGTGATGGATCCTTCCTGGCCAGGGCAGCTTCTCACCAGCATAGCTGGGGCTGATGCTGCTAATCAGCTGAGGTTCCCTCAATCTTCCCCGAATGCCCCAACCTGTCTGAGAGGTGAAAGTTCATGTGGTTCTTTTTGAGAATCCCTTAAACCCAACTAATCTCAAAGCTGCCCCTGGCTGTTTCTACAGAGATATGTTTACACTTCACACTGGTTGAAACCATATCCTGGGGTCTTCCAGTCTTCTCTCATTGTCCCAGGAGGACCCTATTCTGCCCCAAGTCTTGTTTGTTTTTATTCCATCTATGTGTACCCTGAGGCACAATTTTGTTTCATTTGTGGAGGAAATCTGGAGAGCTTGAAATTTTCTGACCTACTCTCCCATATTCCCAGAATCCTCCTCAACAGACCTCTTCTAAACAAAGCTGCCTTCCCCAGTCAAAAGGAATCTATATATTATTCTAGTTATTTTCTGAGTTGAAAACTTTTCCTTCCAGTCCAATCACAAACTCACACTTCTCCAGTTTGTAGATATTAGAAGCCCTTCGATTTCTGCCCAGACCAAGTCCCGATGCCGCAGTAAATGCCTTAGTTGAATCCCCCAGGAAGGAAATTAATCCTAATTACTGGATACCTTTCATCAAATCTCCTAGATGGTACTAGGTTTTACTTCTGGATTTTTTAAGAGTAGTAGATAGAAGGACTATCCCCAGATAACAATAGTACAAACAGCAAATGTTTCCAGCTCTTCAGGCTAATTACCAGGGTGTTTATTCTCCAAATTACCCTCTGTTTAAAGTCATAAAAGGGCTGGTTGATTAACCTGAAACATAAAACAGCCAGGTCTGGCTTTGGCACTGTAATCTGCCCATAAGCTTAATGAACTCTATTCCTATTAAGCAGTAATCCATATCTTTGAATGGCTACTGTGGGGACTAAAAGAGGACTCATCAATTCTGAGTTTCAAGCTCCAATCACCAGAAGCTAAATTTTAGGTTGACATGGAAAGAGCCTGTCCAGATTTTGACTGAGCTCATGGGGAATTTAAGCCAACTGCCTCTTAAGCATTCGACTTTTTGGATAAAACAGTAGTCATCCTCCAATACTTTGACAATAAAGAATTCTGCATGGATCTGGAAAAGCTCCTACTTTCCAAAAGCAGAGCACATCAGTCAACTATGTGTCCAGAGAACATCAGTCAACCGTGATCATTGGGATTGCTCTGGTTAACTGAACTGTCCACTTGATCACTGGTGATTTACAGTGTCCTCATCTCTGAAATGGAGATGATAATAGTAGCAAACTCACAAAGTTGTTGTTAGGACAGTGCTTTGTAAATGTCCTATGTACGGTGGTGTCCAACTTAATAGAAAGGCCACTAAAGCAGACATAAGGTTCCTTAGGGACTGCCTTTTCATGTAGAAATCGCGTTGCTATTCTTCTTTTATTTTGAGGAGGACCAGTGACATCAAGGGTGACGTCTTGTCTTGTACATGAATTGGATTTCAGTGAGGCAGTTCCAGAAATTCAGCAGCCTCACTCTGTCTTCTAGAGTCCTGGAACTCTAGGGAAGACAAGTCAGATTACTGACGATGGCCTGGGATGCAGTGGATGATTTTGGCATCTTCAATGTCTCGCCAAGATCTAAGCCTTCCCCAGAGCCTGCTTCAATCACCTGTATGGCCACTAGAATAGATTGTTCTCATCCACTCAATCTGCTATGCTTGGGGTAGATAGTCCCTAATTTACCTATAGGAGTGGGGTTTGTCAGTTGCCTTCAGCCTGATTTAGCCCATCTTCCATGTGTGGCCACTGTGCACGATACCACTTCTTGGGGCCACAGGTGAGAGTTGGGTGAAGGTGGGCTAGAAAGGTGAATGAGAAGCACTGAAAAGGGCTTGGCAAGTCTTCACAACAGAGGTGCTGGTCCTCCCTGAACACCCCATATGCCCTTTAGGAACCTATTATTAAATTTAATTAATTATAGTAAATGTTAAATTATATTTATTACATTACCAATTTTTATTTATTAAATTATTTTTAAAATATATAATAATAATAGATTATTAAATTTAAAAGGAAATATAAAATGTTTAAAATATTCAAAATAAATAAATGTAAACATATTAAATATATTACCTATATTTCATTGTATTTTTTCATTTTTTAAATATATTTCCCAATTGGACTGGCTTAGGCCACATTCAGGATTGTTGTGGGCCATGGGCCTACATATTTGACATGTAGGGTGACAAACTTTTCCCAGCGTAGATTGGGAACCCCATTGAAATATTGAGTCCTAGATGCCTAGAGTTTTCAGAAGTTAATTGACTTACCTAGGGTCTCACAACCAGTATATAAGAGGTGTGTTGAACCAATCTGTCTGAGCATTTAAACCAGCCCTCTTTCCACTGTCACATTGACATTGTCACACTGATATTTAACTGATTCATTTAATAGTCTTGCATCAAGGAGGTAACAAGCACTTTGTTCCAGGGAATGGCTCTGACCTATGACTTTGATGTTTTAGGGAGTTCCCAGGAAAGAAATTCCTTCTACCCATACAGCTTTACAGCTGGGCTTCAATGTGTGATTTTAGTTGCCTGGGATACAGAAGGATTAAGTTGTCACCTCCAGCGTCATAAAACTAGTATCAGAGACATATTTTGAACTCAGGATTTCCTGACCCAAAAGCTGGTTCTTTGTCTAAAGACATTCTTTGAATGTGGTGATGCAAGATTTCTATGGTTCACCAAAATTTATTGAATTATTTGCAGAACTAATATGTGGATGATGTATGATATTTATTCTTTTTGGCATCCTAGGGCAAAACTAGTAAAACTTGTTGGAAGCTTCAGAGAGACAGAGTTAAGCTTAATGTCATGCTCTATGTCTTCCTTACAGTCACCTTTCTACTAGGGACCAGGAACCAGAAAAGTAATGGACTACCTCAGACTGCTCAAAATCTAATTAGGGAGCCAAGAGGACCCTGTGTGAAATTAGAAAGTAGAATTATCAGTAACATGAAAGTAATTTTGAGTAATAGTGAGAAGTTATGTATTGTAATTTTTAACCTGACCCAGGATTTGAGAGAGAAAGGAAAGCAGTCATGGCTAGACCAGTTGGGAAATGCCTCAAGGAGGGATGGGAACTTTGAGCTGAACCTTGAAAGATAGTTAACATCAGAGGGGGAAGACTATTCTTTGTTTCTATAGCAACATGAGCTTTTATCCAAGTCACTGAAAAAACCTTTAAGCAAAAAGGGAGGACAGATTCCAGAAACGTCCCACCAAAGGCTCCCTACCATGTTGACGTTGAACCATTAGCAATTTAAGTCTGTCCATCTGTGAATTCATATGATTGTATTATCATCTAATTCATATCTCTTCATCTCCTCCACAAGAATAGTATGAGACTCTTTATTGAAGGCTTTTCTAAATCTAGACATGTCCATAGCATTTTGCTCATTTACTAGTTTAGTAATTCGTGTTCAAAGAAGGAAATGAAGTTAGTTTGACTTGACTAATTCTTGCTGATACCAGGCTGGTTGGTTCTTTTTCTTTCTTTCTTCTCTCTCTCTCTCTCTCTCTCTCTCTCTCTCTCTCTCTCTCTCTCTCTCTCTCTCTCTCTCTCTCTCTCTCTCTCCCCCTTCCTTCCTTCCTTCCTTCCTTCCTTCCTTCCTTCCTTCCTTCCTTCCTTCCTTCCTTCCTTCCTTCCTTCCTTCCTTCCTTCCTCTTTCTTTCCTTCTTTCTTTTCATCTTTCTGTCTTTCCGTCTTTCTTGCTTAGGCAAGTGGGGTTAAGTGACTTGCCCAGGGTCACACAGCTAGGAAGTGTTAAGCGTCTCAGGCTGGTTCTTTCTAATCACTGCTCCCCTTTCTAGATATTTATGAATCAAAGTAAAACTCACTGATTTCAAGTTTGCAGACCTTATTCTCTTGCCTTTTTTTCAAAATTGGAAGAACATTGGGTCTTTTTGAATCTTTCAGGATTTCTCCCATTTCCCATGAATTTTCAAATATCATAAATGATGGCTCAACAAAAAAGTCATGGAAGACACCTATATCCTCTCTTACCTTCTCCTTATCTTGGTTTTCAAATCCTTGATAGATATTTTGGTTTTGTCATTTCCTATGCAAAGATCTGTCCCTCTTGGCTGCTAAAGAAGGATTGAGCAGCTTTTTCAATTGATCTGTTCTTATCCACCCCAATATCCTCAGCCTTCTTTAATCCAAAATCTCTTCTCAATATTGCTTTTAAAAAAAAAACCCTACAAATCACTATTGATCAGAGAAATGCAAATTAAGACAACTCTGAGGTATCATTACACACCTGTCAGATTGGCTAAGATGACAGGAACAAATAACGATGAATGTTGGAGGGGCTGTGGGAAAACTGGGACACTGATGCATTGTTGGTGGAGTTGTGAAAGAATCCAACCATTCTGGAGAGCAATCTGGAATTATGCCCAAAAAGTTATCAAAATGTGCATACCCTTTGACCCCAGCCATACTACTACTGGGCTTATACCCCAAGGAACTACTAAAGAAGGGAAAGGGTCCTGTATGTGCCAAAATGTTTGTGGCAGCCCTTTTCATAGTGGCTAGAAGCTGGAAGATGAATGGATGTCCATCAATTGGAGAATGGTTGGGTAAACTATGGTATATGAATGTTATGGAATATTATTGTTCTATAAGAAATGACCAACAGGAGAAATATAGAGAGGCTTGGAGAGACTTACATCAACTGATGCTGAGTGAAACGAGCAGAACCAGAAGATCATTATACACTTCAACAATGATACTGTACGAGGATGTATGCTGATGGAAGTGGATTTTCTTCAACATAGAGAAGGAGCTAATCCAATTCCAATTGATTAATGATGGAAAGAACCAGCTACATCCAGAAAAGGAACAATGGGAAATGAATGTAAACTGTTATTTTTACCTTCTGAATCCAATTCTTCCTGTGCAACAAAAAATTCGGTTCTACACACATATATTGTATCTAAATTATACTGTAATATATTTAACACTATATAAGACTGCTTGCCATCTGGGGGAGGGGTTTGGGGGAGGAAGGGAAAAAATCTGAATAGAAGTAAGTGCAAGGGATAATGTAAAAAATTACCCATGCATATGTACTGTCAAAAAATGTTATAATTATAAAATAAAATAAAAATAAATATAAAAAATTAAAAAAAAAAAAAAAAAACCCTATTATGTTTTTCCTGATTTCTTTCCCTGACCCAGCTGATGAACTTGTTTTTATGTCACTGAGACATGATTCTTATAGTCATTACTGTTGACTTAGCTTCCATAATCTGTGTATTTTTGTCATCTAAGTTTGTTGGTGAATTTCCTGGGTATCTACACTGTTTTTTTCCTCATCAATGGGATATTATCATTTGTGTCCTAAGAATTTCATTCTCTAGCATCTCTCCTCCCTCCTGGGCTGACTTCCTGGTGGTATTTTAGTTCATGGAATCCTACCTAGCTTTTATTTGAAAACGTTGACATCTGCTTTCCTTAAATGAGGAATCCACAATAAGACTATGTCCAGATTTCCTCTTTTTCTCTATCAGAAATGTTAGGAGAGAGTGCTGGCTTCTCTCCTCCTCAGATTTCCCATAATCTCTATCCCAACAATCAGCTTTTCCCTATCAGTGAGAAGAAGATTCCGAATAGCATTTCCCCTTGTTAGTTCCTATACCTTTGGAAGGATTAAATTATCACCAAGGAACATCAAGCTGCAGTGCATTTGGCAGAGAGGGAGCGCCTGCAGATGTCTAGATAATTGAAACCCCTCATCACTTCTCTATCAGAGCTCTGTGAAATGATTGTTATATATTACCCAAACTACCCATCCAATTCCTCCGGTATCCTGGCACATACTGCAGTGACAAAATCATTTCTGCTCCTTCCTCTCTCAATAGCAAATTCCTCTGAGTGCTTCCCCCTGTTTCCTAGATTTTCTTCTGTGTGTTTACCCTCTTAATAGACAAGCACTGCCCCTTTTCCCCACCCTGAACTAAGAGCACCTCTCCAGAACCATGGTCCAGTCATGCATTTAAGCTTGAGGTCAAATTGCCTTCTTCAATGAAGACTTCTACTTCTCATCATTAATTGCTTAAACTCTGGTCATTTGTTTATAAAAATTTGAAGCCGTAGATTTTACCATTGGCTCCTTCCTTGGATCTGCCTTATTGGTGAAATTCTGGGTATCTTAAAAAAAAAAAAAAAAAAAGGAAGTTCTTCCTTCTTTGTAGCTTATGGCATTTAACATAGGATAGATGCAGAGGTTTTGTCCTCCATCCATTTGATCTTTGGATCAAATTTTCAAGATACCTAGCAAGTTATCATCAGTCTTTTTAGGAATATTCTACCAATTCTCAACTGTAGATTTTATTCTGTAATCCAGAAAATTCTATTTGTGGACACCATCCTCCTTGCTTGCTCTTCACTTCCCGGATTCATTTTCCTCTTCTTCATTCTTCTCCTCAGTGGGCAAAAGTGAAAACAACAGAACTCAGGCCTTTAAGTTCTCCATTTCTTGCCCAAGATTTCGTAATTGTTGAGGATACTTTTAGGTTCCTTCTGGCGCTCTCATTTGTGCCCACACAAATCACCAGACGTGGGTAGTTGTCATCTGTTTTGATAAGTTTGGAGGAGGTTCTCTGTTAAATCTTGGATACGAGCCCCAGAACGATAACAGACTTCACAAGTGCTGCTATCAGGTCAATAAATAGGGGAAAGGAGGAGGGAACAACTATTTATTAAGCTCTTATTATGTGCCAGGCACTGTGCTCAAATGCTTTATAAATATAAACTCAGTCGATCCCCATAACAACCCTTTATGATAGGTGCTATTACAAGCCTCATTTTATAGACGAGAGAACCACGCCAGAGAAAGAATAAGTGACTTTCTTAGACATAGCTCACAAGTGTCTAAAGCCAGATTTGAACTCAGATTTTCCTGACTTTGAGCTCAGAACTATAGCCATTGCTCCACAGAGTTTCTAATGTTTTTTTCTGATCTTTACAGATCTCACCTGAGAATTTCTGGGGCTCTGCCATATCATTCTCAAGAGGCTATGCACAGTATCTAGCTCCCCACTCTTTGGAAGAACTTCATACCGGCAAAGCCTTTTGATCCTTTGTAAGTTAGAGTTCATCTTACTTAACTATGTTTTTTTCTAAATTCTTCTAAAACTCTTGGTGTTTTTTGGGGGTGGTACACCAAAGTGCTGCTATGGACAGATTATGGGATTTGGTATCAAAGACCTTCTATTCCAACACTATCCCAGTCACTGGCTATCTAGATCAATTTAATAAATCATATAACTCCTCCGGACCTCAAAAGGATTCCAATCTAAATTTTTTCAAATCAATATAATAGCCCATTCTCCTCTCTCAATGTAACCCAGGCAGTGGGCAAGAACAAGGATAAGAGTTTCCAGAATTTTATTTTTAGGATGCTTAGGGCCCAGAAAACATTATTCACTGGAGGAAAATTACTCGGGCCATTTTATCTAGAAAGTTATTTAAAAAAAAAAAAAAAAGCTATCTGGCAGAAGAGATCATCTCAAAAAACAAGGACTCTAATTGTCGAGAAGTCCTCTAGGAGGTAATTTAAAACACAAGGTAAACAAAGGAGGAGATAGGTAGGGACTAGAAGGCAAGATTTGCTTGTGGTTGGAGCAGTGAGGTGGAAGGGGAACCCTTGTTGCAGGAGGTCCAGGATAACCCTTAATCCAGGAACCCAAAGAATCTTCAGGAGCTAAATCTAGTTAAGAACTGTTAGCAGTTCAACATGAGATAAAGGGCATCAAATCCTGAGTTTTTATCAGTGAGTCATTATTTCTGAAATTAAAATGTGTGTGTGTGTGTGTGTGTGTGTGTGTGTGTAGATAGATATAGAGACAGATAGGTAGGTAGATAGATAGATAGATAGATAGATAGATAGATAGATAGATAGATAGATAGATAGATAGATAGAAATAGATATAAAGGAGAAATTCAAGGTGAAATAGATAAATCAAAAATGTATATGGGGCTGAAATTTGCTCTACAGCCGGATTATTTATTGTAATTCATGTTAATTTTATATATAAACAGCTTTTTTTTTGCTATTTAGTGTTTTATTTTGTAGTCTGAAAATAGTATGCACTAATAGGAACTCAGACCTGAATTTGCAAAAGGGAATATTCAGAATATCCACCAACAAATCTAACCGAGGGCTTTAGGACCAGAGCTAAGAAGGGGACTTTCTGAAGCCCAATATTATTCCTAAAAAGGGAATGCTTTTCACACTTCCTTCCATGTAAACACTAAAAGGAGCAATCAGGCTCTGAAGTCTCCATGCTCCTTACTCCCTCTTCTACCTCATTCCTCCCTTCCCCCCCAAAAGAAATAGCTAACTGGAAAAAAGAAATATGTGCATTGAATTACCATTTGGTTATTCAAATTTGCTCAACCAACATGAACCTTTAAAAGATCCATGTTTCTAAGTACACAAAGCGCTATATCCACCCTGAACAAATCCGAGATGCAATTTCAAAGATCCGCTGTTTCAGCCAAAGCCCAAGCAGAAACAACTGCTGCCAATTCCCCAAGGTGAGCCAGGATTGCACTGACTGATAGCAAATAGCAATCACACGTGAGAAGAGTCAAGAGAGCCAAGGGGGGGGGGGGAATTTTAGCATGCAGAGAGGCTAACGCGACTATTGAAGGAAAAACGTGAGCTGCGCATCCTCTCATCAGGGACTCATTTCAGTGAGATTTTGTAAAAATTAGCCATAGATGTGCCAACAAGAGTCACAGAAAGTCATCCATCTTTGGGGAGAACCATCAGAAAGAGAGAGAGCCTAATGAATAGCAGGTAAGCAAATACAGGAAGCAGCCAGCGGAGTGTCTTGTAGACATCAACCTGTGCAAAGCAATGTCACTTCCCAAGCAAAATTCTAGTCATCTTAGAGGAAAATATGTCCTGCCATTCAGTTTATGGCTAAGGTGAGTCACCCGCTTTAAATAAATCAAGAGTTACTGGCATTAGATGTCATTTATAAGCTTCAATAATTTTAAAAACCATCCTCTTGTTCTAACACTAAAAGACGAGGCATAAAAGGCGACTTGAGACAAAGAGTTGTCAGTAACCTACAAGACCTCCCTCTTCTTCTGTAAAATTTGTATAATATAAGGGAGCAAAGGCATAAGCAGGGGCTTTCTGTGTCTGGGGAAAGCATCACAAACCAGACCGGATCCTAGCAAAGTAAGCCCTGGGTTAGTGAGGATTTGGGGATAGCGTATAATAGATACTTAATATTTATTGGTTGAATGCCCCCTTGGAAGGCAGGTAGAGACCCTGAGGCAGGACAGGGGAGGAGAGTGGGCTTAGCTCCATGTGATACTGTGAATTTCCTATTTTGACTCATTTTCAAGGGAAGCAGCTTGCCATGGTGCATTGAAACAGCTGGCATCATGATCAAGAAGACATAGGTTCCAGACCTTCTAAGTTGCCGTGTTCTGAAATAAATGTCAATATCTTTTAAGTTCAATGCCCCGGGAAGAACCCAAGTTTTGCTGCCTGACTGATAGATCTACAAATGAGATTGCTCGGTCTCCACTTCTTAATAGTTAGGGCATCAGGGTAGTCTCCATAGTGTAGAACCCAGCTCTGCTCATCTATAACTTAGTTGTAGATCTCAGGGAGTCTCTTGAAGGACAGAAGAATCAGATAATCAGAGGTTTGTAGATTTAGAGCCTGAAGGAATTGTTAGGGACCATTGGGTCAAACCCTCTCATTTTACAGATGTGGAAACTGAGGGACACCAATAAAGTGACTCACCCTACTTCAAGCAACTAATTCCAGTGGAAGCATCTGAATCCTGATTGTTCTTGTTCCAAGCCCAGTACTCTCTCCCAGGGGGTTTAGAAGAAGTTTAAATGACTGCAAAAGATGTACCATCAACCATCAGCTGATTAAGAAATGGGAAGATGGGCCACAGCCACCCTTCCTAGTCATCAGTTATAAAGTTTATCTCCCTCACAATCTCACCATCTATGTTCATTCTTTATCTCCCTATCGTTAAGGGTTAATTCTGATTTCACTCACCCCCTCCTGGGTCACACAGACTTCTGATTTCTCCCCCCTCCCAATCTGACCTCATCCTGGGAAGGGACCAGCTGGAAAATTCCAACCCCAGTGTTGCCCCACCTTGGTCTCCAGAGATCACTTTAAGACTACCACAGATGATACCAATGGTTCTGGACTCTAGGGCAATGGCCCATGCAGAAGAGGCTCTCTCCTTTTTTAATTCAGTCTGAGAGAGTGAGTCACACAAGGTAAGCAAGCAATGATGGCTTGTGACTTGCAACACACATGCTGTTATTTAACCCAAACCCAACTCCTCTTCCAGACTTCCCTATTACTGTCAAGGAAACCAGCATTCTTCCTGCCAATCCTGCCACTGGGTCAACTCTGATTCCTTCCTGTGACTCACACCATCTTTTCAGAGTTGCTAAATCTTGTCTTTTCTCTTTCCACCGCATCTTGCACCTGACTCCTTCTCCCTACTCATATAGTCACTTTCCTGATTTATTCCTGGACTACTGAAATAGCCTCTGAATTGCTCTAATTTCCTCCATATGGTTCCTAATGTAGGAACCATAGGCCAGACTATATACCTCCTCTACTCAGAAAACTCTTTGTTGTTATGCATTCATTTCACTCATCCAGTTCTTCATGATCCCATTTGGGGTTTTCTTGGCAAAGACAGTAAAATGGCTTGCTATTTCCTTCTCCAGTCCATTTTATAGATGAGGAAACTGAGGCAGAGTGAAGTGACTTACCCAGGATGACACAGCTAACAAGTGTCTGAGCCCAGATTTGAATTCAGGAAGATGGGTCTTCCAAGCCCAGTATTCTATCTACTCTCCCACCTAGAAGTCCCCATAAAAAGTCAAGTGGCTCTTATTGACTTGAATATTATGTTGTGTTTATCTCACCTTTTTAAATTTCTATTTATATGTATATATCATAATGTCCATAAGTTAGCAGAGTGATGAAATATTACTTATAAAGAAGCACATATATAAACATACATATATAAGTATATATATGGACATATGCCCAACTTTTTTTAACAGAGTGGGGTGTGGAATCAAAAAAGCTTTAAGAGCAGTGGGCTAGAATATTGGACTTGGAATCGGGACATCCAGGTTTAAATTTTGACTATCTGTTAGACCCTGAACAAGTCATATGACCCCTCTCTCTCTGTCTCTCTCTCTCTGTCTCTCTCTCTCTCTCTCTCTCTCTCTCTCTCTCTCTCTCTCTCTCTGTATATATATATATATAGATAGATAGATAGATAGATAGATAGATATAGATATAGATATGTGTGTGTGTGTGTGTGTGTGTGTGTGTGTGTGTGTGGTTTGATGTACTTTCAGACCTCTTACAAGGGGAGGGGGAAATCTACAGAGGAGACATGAGTAACTTCCTACTTGGAGGTAGGAGAATTAGCAAATGTGGAGGCATTAGGTACTGGCTAACCATGTGGTTGGAAGAAGCTTTTTTTCTTTGACTACAGAGCTTGAACTGGCTGTATCTTTAAAAGTACCTGGTGAGGGCAATTTGATGGTGCAGTGGATAGAGTAACTCTAAAGTCAGGAGAACCTGAGTTCAAATCTGACCTCTGATACAACACTTCCTAGCTGTGTGACCCTGGGCAAGTCACTTAACTCCAACTGTCTCATGGGAAAAAAAGTACCTGGTAGGTAGTACAGTGGATAGAGCACTGGCCCTGAAGTCAGGAGAAGCAGAATTCAAATCTGACTTCAGACATGTAACACTTGCTAGCTGCATGACCCTGATTCAAGTCACTTAACCTCAATTATCTTGCCCCCAAAAATAAAAAAATAAATAAAACTTTCTGATAGCATTCAGAAATGAAGGGTTCGTTCTCTTGCAGCAATAAGTAATATGAAATAAGTTGACCTAGAGGCACCATGCCCAAACTAAGCCATGTGATTCTGAAAGGAACTTTATCCTTTTCAGTTCTAGGCACACAGAGGGGAGTCCTCTATGGGGCAGTGGTGACCTTGGAGTAAGGATTTCAGGTAGGATGTTGCAGCCAGCCCAGCAGGGAAACCCTGAAAAACCAAGCTAGAGCTTGGAACTCTTTGGAGCTAGAACTTGATGAAATTAATGCTATTTAGAACTGAGCTAAAACTACAAACCGAATCCCCTTCTATTCCCAAAGACTGAAGTGGTACAAGGCAGGAAAAAGATGTGGAAGGGGGAATTATGCTCCACTGGTATTGGAAAATGCGCATGGATTTGTTTTTGCTGTATCTTAGAAGCAAATCCTGTGTGGTAAAATGAAACAGAGATACTGGGAACCCCGAAAATTGGAAATACAGTTGGTGGGGACTCTAAGCAATGGCAGAAAGCAGAACCTCCCCAACTTCTTGGAGTACTGGAGAACTTGAGGGCAGGACCTCCTGGCCCCACCAAAAAATCCCTCTCAACTATAATAAAATTTAGCGAACAAAATATTTAGCAGCTCAAAAAGGAACTCTTCATTGTGGAAGGCATATTCCCCCACTACACAGTAAATTAAAAACATCTGCTAACCTAGTTTTTCACTGTTGCTTTAACAATTAAAAAACATAGGGTCTCCAGCAATTAACAACAAGAAAATAGACACTCCAAAGCACTGAGGAGCCAGTGGAACATTTGGCAAACTTCAGAAATCACCAAGAGCCCAGGAAGAAGCCTAAATCCTCTGCAAAGGGGAAGCACCTGAGCATGGGCCAGACGGACGGCTTAGCCTGAGCAGATGTTCTCAGCCACCAGAGGTAGCAGGGTCTCATGCTTGCCTGCACATTCAAGGAGGAGGGATTGTCCCAACAGGAGCCGGGCAGCCGTTGTTTCACGATTCGCTGGTTCTCGTTCTTGTAGCATCTCACCGAGAGACCCCAAAGATCAAAACTGAATGCAGAGCCCAGCAAAAGGGGCGAGGGATGGGGAGCTTCCACATGAACTGGCTCCTTCACCAGAGCAGAACTCCTCTGGGAAGGGAAGACACTAAATTGATCACCTGAGAAACTAAAAGGGAAATATTAGCCAATTAGTGCCATGAGACACTGCCACAAATAGGCAGCCAGCAATCATTCCACTTGAAAGATCCCATTCCATTTGAATGAGCCCAAAATAAAAATAAAATAGTAGCAGCAAGGCAGGGTTGGCTTTAAATGGAGTAGTTATCATTTGAGGGGCTGCTTTTGCACCCCCCTAATTATCCTCCTGCCATCTTCTCTCTAAATTTCCCCCTCAGAGCTTCATCTCCCTGAAGTGAGATATCACCCTCTATAAATGCTTGAGGAAAACAATAAGCTATTAAGGTATCGGCAATCATTTACACTTTAGTGTGAGTTAGGCTATCACATCCTTTCCAGATTATAGTTGAGAGCAGGCGAGGATAGGAAAAGAGAGTTACCCTATAGAAGGTATGGGGAGGGAAAATGGAGGAGGGTTTTTTTTTGGGCAAAGCAGGTTTAGAGAAAGATTAAGATAGAAGAACAAATCAAAGGGAGCAGAAATCTGAAAGAATGGGAAGTGACATCACAGACTGAAGTGCCGTAGAAAAGAGACAAAAAAGGGAAAGATTGGCCAGGTTGGAATTTTGGCAAAGGTCAACTCTCTGTTTAAGTGAGGTTAACCAATTGTTTCTTGGACTATGGTCTATTTACTTTCTCCAGATAGGGATGGAAAAGACTTCCTATTTAGATCCCTGTATTGATACAACTGACAGAAACAACTTGAGGGAAGCTACTGTCTCAGGAATATGGGGACCCAACTCTAACAAATATGCTCCATGTGACTGTGGACAATTCATTGAACCTTTCGGAACTTCATTTTCCTATTTGTAAATAGATTTGGATTATAATATAAAGTTTCTTCTAGATCTAAAATTATGATCCAATTAGAGACACAGAGATGAGAGAGAGATGATGGAATAGATAATAAATGCCTAGGGAGATAACAGGTAAGTAGATGGTTAGATGATATAAGAGATAGAAGATAGATAATAGATAAATAGGTAGATGGACATATAGATCATATATAATAGATTAAAAGGTAGTAAGAAGGGGGCAGCTAGGTGGCGCAGCGGATAGAGCACCAGCCCTGAAGTCAGGAGGACCTGAGTTCAAATTTGGCCTCCAACAGTCAACACTTTCTAGCTGTGTGACCTTGGGCAAGTCACTTAACCCCAGCCTCAGGGAAAAAAAAAGTAGTAAGAAGATAGATAATAGATATATAAATAGATGATAGATAGTAATATAAATAAATAGTAATAGATGTATAAGTAGACAAAAAATAGATTAGCCAGATTAAACAGATCATAGCTAATAGATATATAGGTAAATTCATATGTAGGTAGGTAAATAGATAGACAATAGATACATAGAAAAATAGATGATAGATAGAAGATACATGGGTAAATAGATACATAAATACATAAATGTATGTATTTATACATAAATACATGGATATATAGATGGTAAATAATAGATATATGGTAGATAATAGATCTATATAAATGATAGATAATAAATCCATAGCTAGATAGAAACAGATCTATAGAGAGTAGTTAGATGAATGGACAGATAGATGGATAGATGGATAGAGTGTACAAAGAGCTTACTTATGTACTGGTTACTGTGGTAAGATTAAAAATGTAAATATAAGCTTAAAATGAGCCTGCTCTGATCCCTATTACAGAAGCAAACAAGATAGACACCATCTTCTAAGAGCTAACATCCTAATGGGGGAAGACAACCTATCAAGAGGAGCTAGGAGGAGATGAAGAGGACCGGATGCCTGTGCAGAGGACATATGGCAAATGAGAAGGAGGAGGGCTCCAAGGATAGAGCCAAGGGGGCAATGAAGTGAAGTATGACTGGAATCTTTAAGTGGTCCAGCTGGGGAGTCACTAAGAAGAGGAGAGCCCTGGGGCAGAGAGATAGAGGAGAGCCCTGGGGCAGAGAGATAGAGGAGAGCCCTGGGGCAGAGAGATCTCCCAGTGCCAATTTAGCAGGTAAGGAGCAGGAAAAATCTACAGAGAGAGCCCATGCCGACAAGGACTGGAGCTGTATTTTCAATGGCACAGGAAACCATGGATGACAGACATGTATCATTGCAGGCGAGGCCCCTTTTTTGCAGCCCACACTGAAGAGTTAAGAGTCTTGCCCAGAAGCATGTGCTCCAGAAGGAGCACTTGAACACAAGGCTTTCAAGCTTTAAGGCCAGCTCTTTCTCTCTCCAGGGCACCATGTTTACTTTCTATGACATTGCATAAAATGAAAGAGTCCCACTAATCTAAAGCCCTTCCACCAATCGCAGTATGCCATATATTCCCCCCCATCTAAACAGTGAAGTCCAGAAAGATGAGAGTAAAAGCACTGCGTTCTTTCTTAACTCTCCTATTGTCATCTGGGCTAGATCTGAGAACTGGACACTCCAGAAAAAAAAGGGAAAAAAAGAAAAGGAAAGAAACAGAGAAAAACATCTTATTCTCACTAATATGTTTTAAGTAAGATTCACCAAAGATTTAATAAATTACCAAAGCAATCGATAAACGAGCAGCTAGTATGTCCCAATGATATGCCGGGAAATCACAGAAACTCCACTGAAGTCATGCTTGGATAAACTGACCAGCTAATGCCCACTGCCAACCTCTAAATGGAGTGCCAGGGACAGCAGATGAAATGCCTCCTTCCTGGAAGTCTCTGCTACTCACCTCTAGCTCCCTCCTTCGCTCCCTCCCTCCCTGGTTCCAAGTTGGCTGAGATGGATGGGATTCCATGGCAGGGACAATGAAGATAAGTCACCACTTAGAGGGAAAATTCCCAGCTATTTAAAGCATCACCATTCTAAGTAACTAAAAGGCTTGTACTTTCAAAATAAATAGTGGTTTATCTTCATTCTCGAGGTAGCGGGATCATTCAGCACACTCAGGCCCCAAAGCAGCTGCTCCCAAAATACCTTCTTCTTACCTTAGGGCTCAAAAAATAGCAGTAAAAGGAAGAAACATATATATGTGGCTTGGGGCCCAAAAACACAAGTAAAAGAAACATACATATATATATATATATATATATATATATATATATATATATATATATATATATATATATATATATATGTATATATATGTGTGTGTGTGTGTGTGTGTGTGTGTGTGTGTGTGTGTGTGTGGCTTGGGGTTCCAAAAATACAAGTAAAAGCAGTGGTGGGGCAGAGCCAAGATGGTGGAGAGCAGACACAACTCTGTAACTTCCTCTAACTTTCTCTCGAACCAACAGCAGATTAAGCCTCTAAACTGGTTTTGAAGCAACAGAACCCACAAATATTTAGAGTACAACACGTTTCCAGAAGAAGATATCTTGGAAGAACTTCAGAGCAGGTCTGTTTCAAACAGACAGGGGGACAGTCTGTGGGCCCAGACTGCAGCACAGGGAGTCCCAGCAAGGAGTTGCAACTTCCATGCACCTGGGAATCCTCTGTGAGACTCTTAGGCTACTAGTTGCAAGTGGGTGATCTAGCAGATTTGCTACAACAGAAAAATTGTAAACCTCTGATCCCAGGGAAGTCAATCAGCAGAACTGTCCCAGGGCAAACTAAAGCAGTTGTTAAGAGCAGAACTCAAGCCTTAAAAAAGGAGCAAAAAACCAAAAAGAACTCTCACCATTGACAGCTTCTATGGAGAGGGAAAATAGACCTCAAATCCTGAGGTTCCTAAAGGCTCCAGATGAAGCCCCAAAGGGAGATATGAGTTGGTCCCCATTTCACAACATTTTCTTGGAAGATTTCATAGAATCTCAATAGAGAGTTAGAAGAAAAATGAGGAAAGGAAATGAGATCTTTGCAAGAAGGGATGGAAAAAGCATATAACTACCTACAAAATAGATTTTATAAAATAGAAAAACCATATAACTCCTTACAAAACAGATATGAAAAAGATACCAATTTGTTGAAAAACAGAATTTGTGAAATGGGAAAAAATGCAATGAACAAAACAATCCAGTTGGCCAAATACAAAAGGAGTTACAAAAGGTAACTGAAGAAAATAACACACTAAAAATTAGAAATGAACAAATAGAAGTGAATGACTCAATAATACTGTAAGAATCAGTCAAAAAAACCAAAACAATGAAAAATAGAAGAAAATATAAAATACAAGTAAAAGAAACACACATATACATATATACATACCATATATATATATACATGACTTAGGGGCCAAAAATACAAGTAAAAGATATATATATATATATATATATATATATGTATGTATGTATATATACATATATATGTGTATATATACATATGTGTATATATATACATACATATATGTGTGTATGCATATATATATACATACACATATAAAATCATAGACCAGTAGGCATATATTTATGACTTGGAGCCCAAAAAATACAAGTAAAGGAAAGATAAATAGACATATAGATAGCTATTAGAGCCCAAAAAAATACATAAAAGAAACATATATATATATATATTATATGTAAGTGTGTGTGTGTATAATCATAGACCAGTAGGCATAAAAAATGCCCTAAAAGGAAGAAATATGTATAATTTAGGGCCCAAAAAAATAAGTAAAAGAAATACATACATATACACACACACACACACACACACATAGATAGATAGATAGATATAAAATCATAGACCAGTAGGCAGAAAACAAAAGCCAGTTCTGATTGAATGAGCTTGAGCTAATATCTTCCCTAATGAGGAACTGTTGCCTTCACTGTGTTTGGAAAATAATCTCTCTCTCTTTTTTTTTTAACGTCCTGAATTATTCTACAATGGAGTTTAAATGGAAGATACTTTAAAGGTACCATCTTCAGATACATAAGAGGCAGTTCAGAAAAGCTTTAGACCATTGATGGAATTAGGGAGCAGGTCCAGGAAGAGTATTTTGAATAGTGTGGGGGTTACATTCCAAGAAGGAATTCGTTCTGCTAACTCTGGGTTAAGCTCAGTTCTTCATAGGTTAACATCCTCTTCATTTTAATGTCCTTGGATGAATCCCCAGTTCCTGCACAGTAGTTAGAACTCTGGTCAGCCTAGTTATTTCTGTGTCAGGTCCCGAATTCTCCCAGCTGATTCCATTTGAATTTGTCACCCACTGCTGACAGAAGATAAAACTCTCTCTACCCCACCCCCACCAACCTCATTCAACATTAAGCTCTAAATAAACCTTAATGTGAACTTAATTAACTCAGTTGAAATTAGTCCCAGAGTGGGATCCTAAATTGACAATTACCCCCTTCATTCTAGGAGGAAAAAGATGTTTAATGCAAAATAATTGGGACTTTAATATTGAATTCCAAGTAGAAGACCACATTGCACTTAACTCTACCTACAAGAATTCTATTGACATCTTGGATATTACTAACTCTGAGCTTAAAAAGCCATATATTTATGGTAAAACAAATACTGATGACTACAGGCTGTAGATAAGAGAAATGCATCAAGAAAATATTGTACATAATGAGAAGTATGGCAGAAGAGGTAGAATATTGGTTGAGAAAGCTAGAGCTGCCCACCATACCTACACTAAGTCTCTCTTAGGCTCAGTTTCCTCATTTGGAAAATGAAAATAGTAATATCTGTAATATTACCTTAAGTAATAAATGTATATCACTCTGTAAACTTTGAATCCCTACATTATTATTACCATGGTGTGGTGTATTAAATTAACATTGTACCAGAAATCCATTCATGGCTGTGACATTGTGACACTGAGCAAGTCATTTCACTTTTCTGGGTCCTGGCTTCCCATCAGTCAAAAAAGATGACATCTAAGATACAGCTCTAATATTATAGGATCTGTCATTACATCTAGAAATCTCTTCCATTACAGGTGCTTCTGGTGTGTGATATTCAAATAAAAGCAAAATCTTCTAAGTGTTCTAATGAGCTCCCTTAAAGTCATTGCTTATAGGAAAAATAATCACGGTATCCTTCCTATTTATGAACGATGTTGGAAAAAACTAACTTCAAAAAGTCCACTCACATTAATACACATGAGAAAGAGAAAACAACAGAGATAGAGAGCCAGAGAGAAAAAAGAAAAAGAAAGAGAAACAGAACAATTTGCTATAGCAAGGCTATTTGAACTTCTGAGAAGATACAGAACTCAATCATGTTACAAAAATAGTTTACCCAAATTGTTTATTAATATTTATTAATTCATTGATATATTAATAATTAATAATATGATATTTTTGATTTATCATTGGTAATTTATCATTTGGTAATAAATAATTTATTTGTGGTAATTACCCATTTACCTTTGGTAATTACCAATTATTGTTGGTAATTTATCTATGTGCTTCTTTCTTAAAGAGGACCCTGACATCAGGGAGGTGAAGCTGTGATATGCAAGTGACTCGAATTTAAGTGAGGAAGGGCTGTGCAAAGTCACTAGCTCCCCTTTATTGCCAGCCATATGGGATCAATGGCAAAATATAGATCGGGATGACTAAAGATGGCCCTGGATGCAGTGGGAGAACTTGGTCTTTTTAAGCTAAAGTTTTAATATGTTTTAATTTTAACATGTAAAAGTTTAACAGTTTGAGTAAAGTAATATCCAATCAGTGATTAAAACAAAATGAGAAATGAGGAAGAGAATAACCTCTTTTACCAAGTTTGGGAAAAAAAATTTAAATCAATCTAAGAAGGAAAGATCCTCAGAGTTTCTGGCCAAAGCAGAAACAATTGTTATTCACCCTGAGCCAATCAGAGCCCCAACAATGACTAACAATATGTCCCGTGGTGATTTATTAATGATTTATTTAGACGTCCAATTTCTCATGCCACATAAGAAATATTTGGAGAAGATCCCTATGTGGGATTGGCTTTTCTATTCCAAAGATAAGATTTCACATTATCTCAGTCTCTGTCCGGTGCTAAGCAATTCTAGAGTATTTTTGTTTTTCCTATAGGCTTTCCTTCTTTTGGGTGACTGGAGAAATTGTTAATGGATCTAATGTCTCTAGTCTCTAAGTCATTCTTGTTGAGGTCACCCAAGTCATCGATCAAATTTCAAATTAAAAAAATACAACTATTACAATGGTATAGAGGAGTCTTGACACAGATATGGCCTAGTTCTGTCTCCTCTTTCTTCCAGTTATGCAAGATAATTACAGATACAATTTGTTTTTTAAATTTATTCAAATGGAAGCTATCTAATTTTATTTTTCTCATTCAATGAGCAAACACATAAGTGCCTACTATGTCCAAAGCATTGTGGCCTTTGCTTCCTAAACTATTTAATTACATTCTAGTTTCTGTGTTTCTCTTTATCTTTAATCTATTATCTGTTGTTTGTTGGTTTTTCTGGTTCTTGTTTTTCACATCAGCAAACTTTCCAGGCTTTAATTTGTCTCTAGTTCTTTTATTCCTATTGTTCCCATAATCTTGCCTCCTGGGTACTCATCATTAATTAAATATACCTTCTTTCTTTCATCATGGCCCCCCTCTCCAAAATCCTTCCTCCCTTATCAATCAGTAACAGAAAATTTGAATTAAGCCTTTTAGTCTCTCCTCCCTATTATCAAATTACTTCCTGTTCCATAATAGACTATTTATGTTTCCATACACAAATTCTGGCTATAATTCTCCACAGCTTTGGAAATGGCATGTTATATCCCCTGGCCCCCACTTCAAAGAACCATCCTGGGGCAGTCAAGAAACAATCAACAAAAATTACATAACTAAGAGCTGGACTGGATTTCTTTTTGTGAGAATCTTTGGATCTCTAGACAATATCATCGTTCTTTGAATCAAGAATGAAAACAATCAAAATGTTTTCAGAAATTGTGATATGACTCAAGTAGTTAAGGAGGATATCACTACTGATGGAGACCTAATAAAATTATCCCAGGATAGGGAAACAACCCCTCTCCCTGAACCAGATGGCCTCTCAATTAAATTCTGAAGAAATTTAGAACTTATTACAGGAACTGCACTCTTCTCCCAGCTAGAGATTATATCCTCTTTGTTTTTACTAATAGCATGTTCTTTTAGAAATGTCCTAATGATTGAGTTTGGTGCCCATTAAATAAATAATCATGGACTATGGCCTCTGCAGGCCTGCTTTCAAAGACAATAGTTGAAAAGCTCAAATATTAAAAGGAGAAATCAGCTAGATTTTTGGCATGTGCATAACTCAGGTTTGATGTGACCCCGAATGTTGCTTGAGCACAAAAATTTAGAATTCTGGATGGGGAAGAAAGAAGGAAAAGTCATAAAAGTCACAATAAAAGTTAATATTTGCAAATTAATAAAGTTTGAGGCACTCAGTGAATAATGATTCATTTGAGTCTCAAAACAGCCCTAAGAAGTAAGGATTATAGCTATTATTATCTACTTTTTACAGATAAAGAAAACTGAGGTATACAGGTTAAATGACTTGCTCAGGAAACTGGGAAATTCTTCACTGATACAAATCACATCCCATCTATGACTTAGTATATAAGACCTATGGAAGTATTTGACCTACATAGTGTCTTTTCTTCACACTAAACACCCCTAAATCCTTCAACTGTTTGAAGGAATAGGTTTTCCAGACCTATAGGGGCTAAGTGACCTGCCCATAGTCACATAGTCAATGTGAGACAAATCTCAAACCCAGGTTTGCCTCAGTGAATGTTCGGCACTTTATTTTCTGTCATGACATTAGTTATTCGCCAAGTTTTAGAAAAATGTACAATTCTCAAGTACCAATGTAGCTAACTGAAATTATTTCAGTGAGCTAGAAAGAAGGAAGGAAAGAAATAGTGAAAAGGGAAATAAAGGAGGAACGAAGAGAACGGAGAGAGAGGAACAGAAGAAAGGAGGAAGGATGGATGAAAGAAGGATGGAAAAAATGAAAGAACAACTAAATGAAAGGAGGGAAGTGAAAAGGGAGAAAGTAGAGAGGGACAGGAAGGAAGGAGGGAAGAAGGAAGGAAAAGACAGATGAAGAGAAGGGGGATAAGGGAAGGAGGGAAGGAAAGAAATAGTGAAGAAGGGAAATAAAGGAGGAAAGATGAGAGGAAGGAAGAGAAAGAAGAGAGGGGAACAGGAGAAAGAAGGAATAATGGATGAAAGAAGGAAAGGAGGAATGAAAAAATAACCAAAGGGGAAAACAGAGAAAGTAGAGAGGGAAGCAAGAAGGAAGGAGGGAAGAAGGAAGAAAAATACAAGAGAAAGAGAAGGGAAGATAAAGAAAAGAGGGAAGGAAAGAAGGAAGAAAATCCTAGTTCAAATTTAGGAAACTGATTCTATTAAAATTAAAATTTTCAAATGATAAATATTTGCCTTTTTAATTACAATTCTCGTATCTGATTATTCAAGGAGTTCTCTTCTCCAAAAAATCTTTCCTACTCCTTAATATTAGTGTCTTCCTCTGAGGGTTCTCTCCAGTTTATCCCCCATGTATTGTGTTTTGTAAGGGGCCTTTAAATGGGTGCCACAGTGCATCGGGAGATTGAGGCCCGGAAGTAATTTCTGTGGATATTAGGACTGCCCTTGGGCGGGATCCTGGCCATATTGAGATAGTTTCATAATGGGTGACTCTCGCTGATTGGCTGTGTGTGTGACCTCACAGGCCCTATGTAAGCCCACTGCAGGCAGCAACCGCCCTCTTTAACCTGGTGCTCTTCACCCTGGCTCCCTAGCCTGGGTGGCCAAGCCAAGATGGGTAGCCAAAAGAGGTAAGGGTTTTGGTAGTGAACACGTGGGTCTTCTGACCAGGTGTTCACTCGGGAACCAACAAGTCAGGGCATCAGTCAGGGCATTATGTGAGTAGGTATAATAAAGGCTTTTAAGATTACACGTGGTTGTTCTTGAGCGCGCTACCGGTTATTAAGCTATAGATTCAAGAGATTGTGGCCAGAGACCTTAGAGGGCCTCAGAGGAGGCGAGCCGGGTAGAGCTCACACTGCAAAGGACAGTGGTCAAAGGTACTCTGGTGGGTCTAGGACAGACTAGTAATTGTAACTGCCAAGAGAGCACGTTACAGTGTTTCTGGATAGTTGCCGGCATGTTGCCTCCCTCATTAAACTGTAAGCTCCTTGAGGCTGGGGATTTTTGTTTAGTTTCTTATATCCCTAGTGCTTATCACAATGCCATAGTGGACATTTAGCAAATACCTGTTGTCTTGACTTCTCTCCACCACCTTTGCCCTTGCTGTCTCCCTTCTACAAGTCCCTGGAGAAGAAAGCTTTCCAGGGTTTTCTACCATAACAACTCCTTGCCCTGCGTGAAAAAGGGACAGTCCATGAACAGAGAGCTTCTGTACTCACATGGTATTTGAGTGAATGGGGAAGACAAATTTGCAAGTTAGTTTGGGACAAACAGTAAACATTTCGAGAATACTTTCCCCCCCACACACAATCAGCCAAACAATTCAATAGTAAAAGCATTTGCTTAGAATATCACTAAAGTCAAAAAACCAAGATACGAGTCTGAGTTTGCGTTAGCTATATATAGATATAGGCATTCATCTATATATAGTTATAGACATAGACACACACACACACACACACACACACACACACACACACACACACACACACCCCAGAATTCACTGAGCGCGACTTCCATGTTACTAAAGTGAACAGTTAGCAGTCTGTTGATTTCAGGATTATGTGCTGATTAAGACATTGGATAGGATCCAATGTGGACAACCAGGATGGTGGGGGATCTCAAGAACATGCCATCTAAGAAACAATGGAAGGATTAGGGTGTTTAGTGTGAAGAAAAAACTCTATGCAGGTCAAATAGTTCCATTATGAACCTCGGAGCAGTGATGATTTAAGGTAATGAGTTACAATAAGAAGGCAGCCACAGTGATCCATGTTCTCTATCAGAGAGCTGATAATGATGAACTGGACTTCTCAGAGTGCTAGAACATAAGGGGAAAGTAGACAGAAAAAAATCCACCAATCACCACCACAATGAGTTCCTTTGTGGAAAACACCCAGGAATATTATTTTGAATTTTCAAACCCCCAG
Organism: Sminthopsis crassicaudata; assembly: GCF_048593235.1. Classification (NCBI taxonomy): domain Eukaryota; kingdom Metazoa; phylum Chordata; class Mammalia; order Dasyuromorphia; family Dasyuridae; genus Sminthopsis; species Sminthopsis crassicaudata. The sequence goes on along the minus strand of NC_133619.1, from coordinate 16,688,295 downwards.
ACCAAAGAGAAAATTTTGCAAGAAACAAAAAGAAAATTCAAATACACTGGAGCTACAATTAAAGCTGTAGAGAACTTATCATTAGCCACAAAAAAAGACCACAGTCCTGGAATCATATCTACTGACAATCAAAATAACTAGGTCTGTGGCCAAAAATATCATACCCAGCAAATTTACCTATAATATTGAATGAAAAAAATGGATATTCAATAAACTTAGATATTTTTCAGGACTTTCTATCAACCTATATGATGAGCTGTATGATGCTCAAACTGAATAGAAAATTGAACCTGTAAGAGCTAAGATCAAGGATCAATTTCAAGGGACTCAACATGGATAAATTGTTCATGTTTTTTCACATGAGAAATGTATACTATATGTTTAAGATTGACATCAACATTAGGATAGCTCAAAAGAAAGATTGGGGCAGAGTTAAGATAAAAATTTAGTTATGTTATACATATGAGATATAGAGGAAGAATAGATATAGAAGCCTTAGAGAGGGGAGGAAGGCTCATAGTTCTAAAAACCTACTCACATCAGGAAATAAACAACACTACATACATACCATAAAGGGTATAGCGCCATCTAAAATCTATTTAAAAAAATAAGGAGGAAGGGATAAGTGGACAGGGAAGCAAAAGATGAGGGAAGAAAAGGGAGGGAAGTTAAATAATAGCTGTGATGTTTCTCTAAATTGTAATCGTTCTCTGGGAACAGATTCTTTGGGGAGCTTCTGAAGGCAGCGATAGTTTCAGTTCAGTTCAATAATCCCAAAATGCAACCAGGAGTTAAAGTCCAGATCCTTTATTGTGTCCTTCAAAATCCTGAATCTTTTTTGGTCCTGGTTAGCTTTCTTAGAGGCCTCTCTCTCTCTGGTTCCCGAGAGCTCTTATCCGAGTGTCTCCAGCCAGCACGAAGGTTGAAGTGGGAATGAATCTTGACTCTGAATCTCCAAGAGGGTGGGATTGTGGCTTTCTGCCCTGGGAATCTCCCGGAAGTCAATTCTAGTTGTGAATCTCCCAAAGTCCTCTTTGGCCCTGAATCTCCTGGAAGTCCATGAGCAGGCTTTTCCTTTAGACTTGTGAATCTCCTGGACTTGTGAATCTCCCCACTGAATCTTGGCTCTGAATCTTCTCTCAGAGAGTGGGCTTGTCCTTTTATATGCTCTCTAAAGGTATGAAGTCTAATGTGTGGGCCAATGAGTGAACTCCTTCAAAAATATGAACTCTTTAAAGATATGAACTCCTTTAAAGGTGTGAACTAAGTACGTAAGTGCATAAGTACCTTGTAAGAATCCTAACAATATAGCAAGGCAAGTTGGGAGCAGAATTAAAGCAAAGAATCAGCAGAGATAGGAAAGATATGTGTGTATGTGGTGGGGTATGGGAAAAAAATATATATATGTGTGTGTGTGCATATATCTACATATATATATACAAGAATATCTGCTTTCTTAATTGCTTGGGGTGATGAAGAAGATAAAAAGGGGAAAAAGAATAAAGTAAAAAGGGTACACAGAGAACAAAAGAACAATTTACAAGGAAGTAAAAAATATGGATACTCATAAATATATTTTCTCCTACTAATACATATACTTTGTCGATCTGGTAATTTGTTGTTATACATTTTGAATACTCCCAGATGTTCTGCTAGGTGCATGACAATATTCTCTTTGGTTTGTTTTATTTTGTTTTGTATTCTTTTTCTGTTTTTCTTTTTTCTCATTCTATTTTTTAATTAAAAAAAGAAAAAGAAAGATTATTAAAAATGTTTATGGAGTTACCTAAGTGACAATCTGATCAAGAACCTCTTTTCTCACAAGAATGAGGTCTGCTAACCCAAGATGGGTGCATTTTTAAAAGGAACCGGTTCCTTTTGTTTACTTCTGAGCATAAAGCAGTGTATTCTAGATTCACAAATCTGCAATCACGATAGAGCTGGCCAGTTTCTGGGGAGACTTCACATGTACTGTGAGGAGGAAAAAATGGATCTGGGTGGTGATGATAGAAGCTACCTACATAAATCCTCTGAATGGGAGATGTCTGTCTCTCTTTCATAAATCCCAAATCTGCTCGACATTGAAAGGGCAGAGCTTTTGTGAGTCTGGCGTTTCTATAAGAAGAATACGACCACATCAGAGATCTGCAACCAACTAGTTTTGACTGGATTGAAGGATTTGCCAATTTAGTTGCTCATTTGATCAAACTTCCTTTCCCTAAATTGACCAAATGTATCGGTCGTTTTAGTATCAGGCAGATAGATTAAAAGTAAAATGTAACCTCCTTAAGAGAAAGAACTGTATTTGCTTTACTTGTTGTATTTAGGGCTGGATACAGTGCTGAGTTCAGTCATTTGAACTGTATCCAATTCTTTTTAACCCCATTTGGGATTTTCTAGGCAGATACTAGAGTGATTTGCCATTTCTTATTCCAGCTCATTTTACCGATGAAGATATAAGCAAATAGAGTTAAATGACTTTTCCCAAGATCACATGGCTAGGAAGTGTCTGAGTCCAGATCTGAACTCACCAAACTGAGACTTGTGACTTCAGGGTCGGCATTCTATCTCCTATACCACCGAGCTGCCCATGCTTGGCAAATAATAGGTGCTTAATAAGTTTGTTGCATGAATGTGCAGTTGGGGTTCACATTTACCTACCTAATTGGAAGAATCATGTCTAAACTGGGACTCAATAGCTAGCACATAGTAGGTGCTTAATAACTATTTCTTGACAGTCAAGACATTATGTTGAAACCATCATTCAGCTAAGGCTCGATGGCTGAATTAACCAGAGTTCAGGCAAAGGCCATGGTCATGCTTACACAAAATCAGCAAGCAAATGGAATGAATCATCAGCATCTAAGAGAGATGGAAAGACTCTGGAAGTCACTTAGCCTCTTCATTTCACAGTTGAGGAAACTGAGGCCTTGAGAAATAAAGCAATTTAGCAATAGATCTAGAATTAATCTAGTCCAATGCTCTGGTTTGACAGTACTTTCAGTGCCCCAGGCAACTCTCTGAAACTATAAAGTCAGTTGATGATCTACACTGGTTAATGGAATTTACATATTTCATCAATGTGCCAGCGCTACAGCTCCTGGATCTCATTATTGCAAGAACTTCCTCACACCAGAGGAATCACAGACCGTGCTTCCCACCCATCCCTAAAAGGACATACAACTGTTTACTAAGCTAAGATGAGAAAGTATCTCAAGAGAGAGCCGTAGTGCACGAGCACTGAGCCTGGAGTTGGCGAGACATTCAAATTCATCCTCAAACACTCACTAGCCCTATGATGTTCAGCAAGTCACTAAACTTTTGATTGCTCAGTTTCCTCAACTGTAAAACAGAAATAACAATAATAGAATCTATTCTCATAAGGCTGTTGGGAGAGTTGAATGAGATGATATTCCTAAGGCACATAAAATCGACGTTTAATAAGTTCTCGTTCCCTTCCCCTTCCTGAAATCCAATCATGGTTTGGGGGTATTAAAAGGAAGCAGATTAAGGAATGCTTGGGAAGCACACCCCAGATCCAGACTACTAGGCTCTATCCAAACACCTGAGGAAGCTTCCTGTCTAGCATTGTCCAGGCTCCTGCTTCCCTGAAAAGGTTCCAATAATTTAAAACTACTTTACTCTAAGTTCAACAAGGCTACCTTAGGATGAGACCAGGATTTATTTTCTCTGATATTTCATCAATGTCAAGGTGAACTCCATCTGCTATTTGGAAGCACTACTATTCTTGCATCTCATTATTGCAAGCAAGAAGGAGCCATGCCCTGAACGATGAGTCTAGGAAGTAATCAAGTTGCTGATGAGTTATACTTCAGCCAATCTATCTCTAGCTGGCAGAAATGACAGCTTGCTTAATGTATATGAAATAGAAGCTTGTAATGGAAACAAACCCTCATGGGGCTCCAACTATGTGGCACTAATAGATACAACTAGGAGCCAATTTATTTTTATTTTCTCATAGTTTCCAAGGCAGGTCACATTAAAAGAGTTCCTTGCAGAGATCCGGGTCCTACAACGTCATGGTATAAATGGCAAGGAGATTGCTGATTGAGAGTCAAAAGGATGGGTTGTAGTTTAAATCCTGCTAATGTCATTTACTAACTCTATGACCTTGAACGACCTACTTCCCATCATGAACATCTGTTTCTTCATCTGTAAAATGAGAGCATGCTGATTCACAGAGTACCTGGAATCTGCAGGTAGTTTTTCTAGGGCCCATATTGGGAAGGAAACCTGGGTTGCTACATAAAAACTAGCAGCAGAGAAATTGGGCTTTTTTCCCCAAAGGTAGACATCTGCTTTACTCAGGACTGCTATCCATGTGTCCACTAACCAATGTTCTTCCCTTGGTGAAAATATTGATTAAAAACCCTGAAGATCATGATTAGGAATTGTGCATTATTAACAAGACAAATATTTCTCCCATCCCATGTTCTTGAGAATGGAGGCTTCCTAAATCACTATTTATTGAAAAAGACAGACCGTATCAAAATTTAAATGTCATCATTTTCTTTCAGAAACAAATTGCTTAATTAAAAACATTGAAAACCATTTCTATTTAACTCTCTGAAATAATCTTCTTAGTTGGGAACACGTCACATGAGCGAGCTTTACAGTCTGTTTCCTCCTTTAGGCTGGAGGAGGATATCAATTACTCAATAACTAGGAACAGAATGTCAGCTATATGCCCAGTCTTATGCTAAGCCCCATCTGGTTATATCTGATATGATTCCATTAACAAATACAACAGGCAAGAAACTGGAAACTGAGTGGATGCCCATTAGTTGGAGAATGGCTGAAAAAGTTATGGAATATGAATGTTATGGAATATTTTTGTTCTATAAGAAATGATCAGCAGGATGATTTCAGAAAGGCCTGGAGAGACTTACAGGATCTGAGGCTAAATGAAATGAGAAGAACAAGAGATCACTGTACACGGCAACAACAAGATTATAAAAAGAACTATTCTGATGGGCGTGGTTCTTTTCAACAATGAGATGATTCAGACTAGTTCTAATGGCTTTGTGATGGAGAGAGCCATCTGCATCCAGAGAGATTGTGGGGACTGAGTGTAGATCATAATATAGTATTTTTACTCTTTTTCTTGTTGTTTCCTTGAATTGTATTTTTCTCATTTTTTCCTTTTTGATCTGATTTTTCTTGTGCAGCAAAGTAATTGTATAAATGTTTCCATATATTAGATTTACATATATAGTTTACCATGTTTAACATATATTGGATTCCTAGTCATCTAAGGGAGGGAGTGGGCAAGGGAAAGGAAATTGGAATATAAGATTTTGCAAGGGTCAATGGTGAAAAATTATCCTTGCAGGGGTAGCTACGTGGTGCAGTGGATAGAGCACCAGCCCTGAATTCAGGAGGACCCGAGTTCAAATCTGGTCTCAGACACTTAACACTTCCTAGTTGTGTGACCCTGGGCAAGTCACTTAACCCCAGCCTCAAAAAAAAAAAAAAAAAGAAAAGAAAAAGAAAAAAAAAGAAAAATTATCCTTGCATATGTTTTGAAAATAAAAAGCTTCAATTAAAAAATACAACAGGAATGAGTCTGAAAATCTAAGAGGATATTCCTGTAAAACTTCAGGAGGACTTCTCCTTTTTTGTTTTTGCAGTTTTCTCCCTCTATATTCTCTCCAAGCCCCATGCACCAGCCATAAGAAGCGTAAGTGAGAATTTTCTCAGAGCTCCATTCCTACTGGATTTGGCCAGTCTGCCCTCCTGCCTTTTCAATAAAATACAATTGAGAAACATTTACATGTCTAGCAACCAATCAACAACTGTTTATCTGTCCTACTATGTATGTGCCAGGTACTGTGCTAGATATAGGGAATTCAAGTCCAAAGAAGGAAACTATGTGTGTGTGGGGGAGGGGGGGTGTTTGTGTACCTATATAGAGAAATAGTTTATAGAATTATATATTGTTTTATATATACATATATATAAAACCAACATATACATTATACCTATATACAATGTATATAACACACACACATACACATAAATAAAATAGATACATGTATATATAATACAATATATAGTATTTACTATATAGAAAATAATAAGAGGGAAGAGAAAAAGAAAGGAGGCAGAGAGAATAGTTAAATAAAAGATAGTTCAGGTGGGCAATCAGGAAAGGTTTCTGGCAGAAGATGATGGCTGACTTGCAACTAAAAGAAAGAGAGGGATTCTCTACCAAAAAATGGAAGTCATAAATATACTCTCTTTAAAACACCATGCTGTGTTCTGGAGGCAAAACTGAAATTCTACTTGCTTTGCATCCCTCTAATTACCACAGTTGAAGGTACTTACCCCAATACATGCAAGCTTACTCCCATTCAAGTCTTCAGAGCAAATATGATCCTATGGAAATGACTCTTCATTGGATTTATTATAAAAAAGATTCATGTGTTGGCTTGAAGGTTAGAGCAGATGAGCACAAAGATCTCTAAGATTCTGCTTTAATGTGTATCATATCTCCCCTCTTTTCTTCTCCCTTCCTTCCTTCCTTCTGCCTTCTCTCCTCCTCCACAGATATTTAGTAGCTAGCATTTAGATGCTGCTTAATAAGTGCCCGATCTTGTGCTTAGTGCTTTGTATTTATGTACTTTATCCAAAGGGATTTATCATAAGAAATATTTACAAATGGTGAGCATTTATGACTTCATTGGTGAGGATGCTTCCATTGTTGACTCAGAGCCTTACTCTTTATACCTTTAAAAAAAAATTGTAAAGGGAGTAAAGGTGATGCAAATGCTAATTTTCTGTGGCTGAATAATTCATTACCCTTTAGTCAGCTTGGTGATGAACCTCTCTGGGTTTAGTCTGATTTATTCAGATGAATGATGAAGAAATGGTTCTCACCATTTATCCACTCACCAAAGATTTATAAAGTTCCTACTGTGTGGGAGACACTGAGACAGAAACCAAGGAGACAAAGATGAAAATGGAAACTAGTCTATACCCTATATTGGATCCAGATACAACTCCGTGGACGTCCTGGCAACACTTCTGCTGGAACAGCCTTGAGAACCTTGGTTGCCTTCTTGCCATAAGGAAGTGATCCACTAACATTTATCAAATGCCTATTTTAGGCCAGGCATTATACTGGTGCTGGGTTACAAATCCATCAGTGAAACTCACTGCTCTTCTGGAACTTACTTTCTAATAGAGACAACATGTAGTGGGAAAAGTATATTCAAAATTAAACTAAAGAAATAAAAGTGTATGTGTGTGTGTGTGTGTGTGTGTGTGTGTGTGTGTGTTACTGGGAATTTTGAAATTTGAAGTATCAGAGAATGATATAAGTGAAATATTACAAGGAAGATCCATTGAATTGGTCATTGAGACAAGGACTCATCTGGCAGCAATGCCATAGTCAGATGTGAATTAGTCGGACCAACAATCTAGAGAAACTGAGCCCACTCTGCCCAGAGATGGGATAGGGGAGTATTCCCAAACTAACGGGGTTAAATGTTTGTTCTTCTGACTTTACTATATATTTGAAGTCACTAGGCAGTACCGTAGATAGAGCACTGGAGTTGGAGTCTTCCAATCCTACTTCCCAGCTGTGTGATCTCGATCAAATCACTTAACCTCAATTTGCCTCAGTTTCCTCAACTGCAAAATGGGGAGAATAACAGTACCAATCTTCCAGAGTTGTCATGAGAATTAAATGACATCAAAATTGTAAAGCACTCAGCACAGGGCTTGCTGTAGTAAGCACTATGTAAATGGGATTGGTTTGCTTGAAATAGCTATCCATTTCATAAAAACTAATTGATGTTCATTGGTTAACTGGCAGCTAATATGGAGGGAATACAATACAATGAAGGTTCAAGTCAATAGGATTAAAGAAAAGATACCCCTGGCCCCTCAAAGATACTCCTAGAATCTAGACTTGAAATGTAAAAGGCCAGAGTTCAAAACTTGCCTCAGACCCTAGGCAAGTCTTTCCAGGTCTCAGTTTCCTCATCAGTAAAATGAAAATCATGGCAGCTCAATGTGTTAAGAGGATTAAATGATATTATCTGTATATATACTTTACAAACTTTAAGGTGCTCTATAAATTTAAGTTGTGCTCAAAGTAATGATGATGATACTAAAATCTCTACACGAAAGCCAGTTTCCATCATGGCACACTGCCTCACCCAGGGTCCTATGGTTAGTAAGGTGAGACATATCTACAGTAAGTTACTTGTCAAAGGTCACATGTTAATATATATTTTCAGAGGTGACATTTGAACTTAGGTTTTTACTTCAAGCCCATTACACTCTATGCAGGCTCTATCTACTAAGCCATCCTGCCACATCCAGGCTCAGAAAATGGAATTTTGTAGCAAGGTTTCAGAAGAAGCATTCTCCAATGTATTTTTCACTTCTTAATACCTTGCAGACTATTTGTCTTATTTCCTCCCTATATGTATTGTACCTGCTCTTCATCGTATTAGAGACCAGTACTTAAATGAAAACTGGGGAAAAAATAAGCCAAAGCATTTGTATTGATTTCTTCTGATCTGTGTCCTCAATCACACTGTGGAGCTAATGCTCTTTTGGCCAATGAGCTCCTCAGTTCTGTATTTTTTCTCATCTGCCCCTGGTCCGTGAATCTGGGCTCTTCACTCTGTTCTTCCATTAAAATGCTATTACTTACCCTCTGTGTTATTTCTGTAAACTGATGACTCAGCAACAACCCTCAACCTCATTTCACTTGCCCTTCAATTAAATTTAGACATGAGATAAACTTTATTATGACCCCCACGTGGAACCACAACTCAGACTTAGAAATAACATTTTAAAATTTTCTATTTGCTCTGATCGTGCTATTCCGTTCCAATTGGAAGGGCTAAATTTCATTTTTCTTTTCGGGGAACAATGTTATTTTACCAATTTTTTGTTCTTAGAAAACCTCAAAGGACTCACCTGGGTTTATAAAGAGAAAAGTCACAAACTTTACCCAAACTCAGTATTTTTCTTGCCCTGAACATTGAATGCCCTCTGTGACATTGTAGGAAATGAAAGTCTAGACATAACAACTGTCAACTCCCAGAATGCTAGAGGTAGGAGGAATCTCCAAAGGCATCTAGTCCAAGTCAATAAGGGAAGTCAACAAGTATTTATTAGTCCAATCCCTTCATTTTCCATATGAAAAAAAGTATACAGAGAAATGAAGTGACTGCCTTAGGTGACTGCTCTTATGGAACTTACGTTCTAATAGAGAGATAAATGACAAAGTTAGCTCTATACTTACATTCTAATAGAGAGATAAATGACAAAGTTAGCTCTATACTTACATTCTAATAGAGAGATAAATGACAAAGATAGCTCTATCTCATTCTTTTCAAAAGAAATATAATGGCCTTTTCTGGAAATCAGCCTCTGATCTCACCAAACCTCAGGATCGTGCTTCCTTCCACTAGCACAGGCCCATTTCACTTCCGCCACTCACCAAAACCCCAAAATAAGTGGAGGTTTACTGGAAATGAAGGTACCAGCGGGTTGAGAGAAGGAAGGAAGGGTGAACAGAGTTTTGACACTTCATTCATGGTATTTGCTTTTTTTATTCTCTGTTTCATATATATTCTTAAGGAGATTATAAATATACTCCATAAGAAATCTGCTTTTTGAGACATCACTTTGTAGCGTGGGACTTTTTGGTGCTCGTATTGGAGCAATAGATGTACTCTTACAACATGGGGAGCCATTAACATTCTAACCAGGCATTCACTTATTTCAGTGGGCATCCTTTGATCCATAGTTGGAACTAAGTAGATAAGCAGATGCATAGACAGTCTTATAAAGTGTTTTACCCTCAAAGAACTATTGAAATATCATAAAATACAAAAAATAATAGGTAGGAGAGAAAGAAAGAGAGAGACACACAGAGAGGGAGAAGAGAAAGGGAGAGAAAAAGGGACCAAGAGGAGGAAAGAGAGACAGATAGACAGACAGACAGGCAAGCAGAGACAGAGAAGAGGAAGAGAAAGGGAGAGAGCAAGAGAGAAAGGAGGGAAAGAGGGGAGAGGGAAAAAAAAGAAAGGGAAGGAAGGAGAGACAGAGAGGGAGAAATAGAAGTTAAAGTACTAAAAAGAAAAAACAGATTATATAGATAAAATAGGAAAATAGCTCAATAGCTCAAAAGCTCAAATGGATAATAGATTTGATTGGTCCATTGATTAACATCAAACTGCCTAATTAACAGAACTAACAACAGCATGAAAACCATTACAAAGTCCATCTTGGCAATATTATGAATTGTGAAGAGCCATGATCTTAGAAGAACTAGTATCACAACCCACTCAAAGGATAACAGAAGGAAGATGCGTGATACGGGTAAATTATAAATGTTACCATTGGTTACCAATGGTCAGCCTACACCAGCAGTTCTGTGTATGGGTTCATGCATCCCTTAAGAAAGGCACTGTTAATTCAAAAAAGATTAGGCCGAGGAGGAACAGGGCTGAAGACCCTTGAAATCCCACCCTGTGAAGAGCAATTGACATTTGTCCTAATATAGCAACAGCAGAGATAATTTTTCCTAAAAAGCAGAATGCTTAGGAAGGACGGTAGCCAAGTCTCCAAGTATTTGAAGTGTTGTTGCATAAAAGAATTATCAATCTTAACTTCCTGGCTCGGGAAGACAGATCTAGGAGTAATTAGCAGACCACTGAAACTAGACGATTTTAGATTTGATATTAGATGGGATCCTCCCACTCCCAGAGCCAGGATGCAGCATCTTCTTAAGTACAAAGGGAACCCTGAGGGATTTAATGCATCTCTTCTCTAATACTAGTTACCCCCCCCCCAATGCTAGCTGTCAGTTTTTAATGCAGTTCCATTTAACTACTTAACATCAATTATCTTTAACAGTAGATCTACTTCGAAGATATCAGCAAGAACAAAAATATAAATATTTTCTCTCATCTCTTTAGAGATGGTGCCCATTTCACTCTTTGGGGATAGGAGCTCAAACTTAACTCAATTCATGAACAACATTAGCATCCCATAACACTGACATCCCAAAGTCACATATCTACCAGATGAGTCATCTTCTTAGCTTCCACTGAGTTAGGTTCCCAAACATCACCACAAAGGTTATTCCTTGCTTTTCTGGGCACTGACGCTGAGCTGACTATAAATCCTGAATGATACAAGGGATCCCAAAAGCCTACACACTCATTCTCTTGAGCTTTTAAAAGTCAAAAGACCAAAGACCCTAATTCCTTCACCTAGAATAGAAAAGAACAAACAGATAGATAGGGCAAAGACTGGGGCTGGTCTCATGGGGCCCCATGGCCTCAGATGGGAGAAGGCTCCCAAGGCCTCCTATTTTAAAGCATCTCTATCAGATGCCATCAGCAAGAGTTACACGGATGAGTGAAACGAACTTGGGCCTTTCTGAACGTCTCCATAGGTGATCCGTTCTTTGCGTGGCTATATGACCAGAACCAAATACAAAAAGTCTTTCCAAGACATTTCTATTATCTTTCACGTAGACTCTCTTGGAAGCAAGCTCTCCAGGGTTCCATGTGGGGAGATATCAAAGGTGCTCTGTAGATGTGCCGGTTCTTGTTAAAGAGGAAAAACTCCCTAACAGTTAGTGTTGTCCCAAAGTTATAATGGGATGCATTGGCAAGAAAAAACCAAATGATTCTTTGTCAGATATATCATAAATACTCTATTTTGTCACAGAAGAATTAAAGCGAATTGCCACTGATGTTTCTTTTACAATCAAAAATTCAGTAACTGTGAAACATGGAAAAAACATCTTCACATTTATGAGAAATGTAAAAATGGTGTTAACCTTAATCCTTGCAGTCATATGTCAAATAAAATTGCATCTACATATTGTAACATATGTAAAATGTATGGGATTGCCTGTCATTGGGGGGAGGGAATGGAGAGAGGGGGGGTGATAATTTGGAAAAATGAATACAAGGGATAATATTATTTTTTAAAAATTACTCATGCATATATACTGTGGAAAAAAATCTAAATAAAATTTTAAAAATTAAAAAATTAAAAAAATTAAATGGTATCTACATGGAACTGGCTCTATTGGAAAATGGCTTACACATTTCTGGAAACAAGAGCTTCAGTGAGAAGTTTCTAATTGCAGTTCTTTTTGAGACAATTTTTTGGTAAACTGTCATGCTTTTATCTCAAGATTGCTACATTTTTTCTGATTAGAACAGCCCACAGACTGTCCTATCACTTTAAGATTCCCTAGGAGCCCTTTCCTGGGTCTTAATTCAATGGAGAATGATTTATTCTTACAAGAAACATGTGCTTCTGTATATCACTGCCATCTAAGCACGCTTGCAGAAAGATTTAGTAGACACAATATATTAGGATAGCAATTATCACATAATGGCAGAACATTTAGCATTTTATATTTTTGAAACATTACATGAATAATTTGAGCCCTGTGCCTATACAGCTCTTATAATTCACATGTTTGTTTCCCAAACATTTCCTGAATATAAAAGACAACTATTCCTTACTTGAAAGCAACACGCAGACATTTCGTGGGTTCTTTGATTTATATGCCAGGGATAAAGTCATTTCTGATCAAGGCAGAGGGGATTTCAGCAACGCCGAAAACATCTTCCATTTTTAATAAATAAATTAAATTAATTTTAAATTACTCCTGAAAATGAGAAAACATGGAATATTATTAACACTTGGAAATTATTTATGGGTATTTAAAAAAAAGAAAAGCTAATAAGTTTCCCAGAGCAGAAAGGAAGTCTGTTGGAATTATTCTCTAGTCATCTGCATAAAATGAGATAATGATAATATTGGTGTCAAGTTTAATTCTGTGCAGATAGTTCCTCAAGTTAAAATGTAATTAAAAGCAAAATGCACCAAGATTCTGAATTTAGCCAAGTTTAAGAAGTAGATGATATCATTTGTAACCCAGTAAAAGGTTACCCCTGGAAGTGAGAGCAACTGAAAGTTATCCCTCTCTTTTTCATTTATAATATCCTTCTGTATACTCTTTCTATATGTCTCCTCTGTCTTCTGTCCTATTCTTTCAGTCCTAAACTACAACCTCTTTAAGGGCAGAAATTATGGTGTATTTCTTCTCTGTAATACTGAATTTCTCTACCCATGTTAGGTGTCTTATTGCTGATCTTTCAACAGATACATCTCTGAGATGGTCTTGGGTATATTCTGAATCATTCCTAAAATGTGGCACCCAAGATAAAACTCAATGCTATAGATGTGCTATGAGCCACGAAAAGTATAAGAGAACTATTTCTTCCCTCCTTCTCAACACTTCTATGTCTGTCTCAATGAACCTAAAGTTGCATTTGTGGTTTGACTGCCATGTCAAACCACTTGCATCATATTAAGTTTTCAATCCACTAAACTTCCTGATTGTTTCTATTGTTGTTCAGTCGTGTCCAATTCCTTGTGACCCCATTTGGGGTTTAATTGGCAAGGACACTGAAGTGGTTTGCCATTTCCTTTTCAGTTTATTTTGCAAATAAGAATCTGAGGTAAATGGGATTTAAGTAACTGCTCAGGGTCACTCAGCTGGTGTCTGAGAACAGATTGAACTTGAAAGATGGGTCTTTCTGACTCCAGGCCTGGCATTCTATCCACTGCAACCCCACCTAGATTCTCCAGACTTCCTGACTGTATCAATGCACCCTCCCTATGAATTCCCAAGCCAAAATTGCATTTCCTAGAAAACATTCTCATATTTCTATTGTCTCTATTAAATATAAATTATATATATATATACATATATATATATATTATTTGAAGTCAAAAATAGTCTTGCTTTTTGTATTTGTGTGTTGGTGCTTAGCAAAGTATTTACTGTCTGCTAAAGGTCTTAGATGCTATTTTTCATTCATTTATTCATTCATTTTATTCACATTACAAAGTGAGCTGATTGGGAACAGTCTTACAGGAGAAAAATGATGCTATATCCACCCCAGTCAGGAAGAAGTCACTGCAACAGATGACAATTCCAGTACATAGCACCAGCAGTGGATGTTCCAGGCTTCCAACTGATGCAGCAAATGGCAATAGAAGTCTAATGGGAAAGCCGTGATTGGTAGATTTGGCAGAATGGTGGCCAGGGGATGACAGCTGCAGAAATAAATGGATCAGGAGTTCTGGAGGCCAGGTAGCAGCCACAGAAAAGAAGGTGCCAAGAATCCAATTGCAAAGGATAAAGCCAGGAAGCAGCAAGTCAAAGAAGAAGCCAAGAGAAGTGCTTTGACCATAACACAACCTTTCATTCTTGGGAGTATGAGATATCCAGAAAGGGTTCTTTTCCCCATTTACATGAGAATCTGTAAGGAATTGTGTACCCTTCCATCTCCATGGGTTGGAGGGCATAATTGAGTCCACTACTTGAATTTCTCTTTTCATTTACTTAGTTTTCTTTTCTAATTACATGCTTTTGTTATTTCGTTTCATGTTTTGGTTAGTAGGTAGGGAATTCACTGGATAAAAGTTTGAACCATATTTATGTGATTCTCATTATATGCCTCTCTCCACCCCTTAAAAAAACACCCCCCACTAATCCTAAAGAATAAAAGCATTCCAAAGTCAAATGGAAACCATGTTATATATAAATGTAAGATTCATTTCTGTGACTACCCAGTTACATGAAAAAATAATAGATGCTTTAGGGTCATAATTTTAAATCTAAAACCAGTCCTATGATTTATTCAGGCAGGTATATTTTTCAACTTTTCCATAAAATGCTATGTGGGAAAAATACTATCATGAAGAAGGTTTTTAACTGAAATAATAACAGAACTATCCCCCAAAACACATAACAAAGTAAAAAATATATATATTAAAAGGCTCATGAAAGTGTACACCAAAGCATTTATAGATAGCTCACACACAAAAAATATTTCTACTAATTTGCAGATTATTTTTAGCAGATTGTAACAGCTACTTTTCTATTCCTTGTATATTTATAAATTTTATTATATGCATTTTGTCATTTTAACCTTACAACCTCATTGTGAGACAGATTCCATAATTATTATGATTACATGTGTGTGGGTATGTTTTATACACACCCATTTTATACCCACACGTGTCATTTTTCAGTCATGTCCAACTCTTCATAATCCATTTGGGGTTTTCTTGGTAAAGATAACTGGAGTGGTTTACCATTTCCTTTTCTAGCTCATTTTATAGATGAGGAAGTGACGGAAATTGGTTTAAACGACTTGCCTGGATCACACTGCTAACATCTAGTAAGTGCCTGAGACCAAATTTGAACTCACAAAAATGAGTCTTCCTGACTCCAAGCCTGATACTCTAGTTACTGAGCCTCTTAGTTAGGTGTGTGTGTGTGTGTTTGTATGTGTGTGTGTGTGTGTGTGTGTGTGTGTGTGTGTGTGTATGTGTGTGTGTGTGTATATGTGTGTGTGATCTGATACAATATATAGAGCTAGGAAGATGAAGATCTAAGTTCAAATTCAGCCTGAGGAAACATTAACTTTACTTCCTATTTTTAGGCAAGTTGCTTAACCTCTTTTTGCCTTAATTTCCTCATCTGTAAAATAGGGGTAATAATAGCACCTACTTTTCAGCATTGTTGTGAAGATCAAATGAAATATTTGTTAAAAAAAAAAAAAATTTAGTCCAGTGTCTGGCACATAGTAGGTCCTACACAAATGCTTATTCCTTTCCCTTCTCCCGTTTTTACAGACACATAAACTTTAAGTTAATAGTCTTTTCTTATAGTCCCATAACTAATTAGAAAATGTCAAAGGAAGAATTTGAAATCAGATCTCACTTCATACCCAGGGTTCTCTCCATTATATCACACCTTGATTATACTTTCTGAAACACTGGGTCCCTGAAAAAAATCTTCTATTTCCCATGTCATGTGGAATATGATCAATTTGAAAAACTACAACTACAATTTTCTAATATTCTATTTTCCAATGAGAAGCCACTAGGAGCCAGAAACAATTTTTGCCTCTTTGTCTTTCATTACCTATGGCTAGTACAGCCCTTGTGCCTATTAAGTGCTTCATAAGGGAATTGTAAGTTTACTCAGGTGACAATTCATTGTCTGATAATAACTTACTCTTTATTAACATGTAGAAATGAACCAGCCTTAGGGGTCTATTTTGAAGAATTACTTCAAGTGGATTCTCCTACAAGGAATTCCATATTGTAAAATCCTCCCAATAAAAGAGGAGGAGAAAGTGAAAATATTGATTAATTAGGAAGCCAAGCATTGATTACCAGTCAATAGTCTTCCAATTAGTCTTCCCGCTCTTCAAGTATTCCCATCCATACACTCCAATCCAGCCTCCTTACCGCTGCCAAAGGGATTTTTTCTGAACCACAGACCTGACTACCCACTTCCCAAATCAATAAATTCCAGAGTCCCCTTATTACTTCTCAGTCAAATACAAACTGTGCCACTTGACATTTCAAGGTCATCACAACCAACTCTCACCTCCCATATCCTATATGACTCCCCTGGGTGCATTCTACAATACAGTCAAACTGGGTTTCTTACTCTTCTTCATACACGATTCTGTTTCTCTGATCTCAGAGTCTTTGCCAATGCTTGTCACACTTATCTAGAATGGACTTCACCCACTTCTTAGCCTCCCTAATTTCATTAAGTGATCCACCTTTTCCCAGAAGCTATTGCCTTCCCCCAAAACCCTGTATTTATTCTGAATATTTTTGCATATATTTATATGTGTACATGACTCCTCTGGTAGAATATAAACCCCCTGAAGGAAAGGACTGTTTCTTTTTTTTTGCCCTTGAATCACCAGTGCTTAGCATATAATTGGTACTTAATAAGTGATTGATTGATTGGAATACAAATAAAAAATAAATCTTGCCTTGAAAGAATTCCCATTCTAAAAAACAAGAAAGACTGTGAGTAAAACTCTCCACACTGGGTATCTACACCAAGATCCCAAAGAAAATCCAAAATATAAAAGGCAACAGAAGGATGTACTGCCCCATCACTTAAAGACACTGCAAAGAGAACCGTTTTTAAAATCCTATGAATTGTCAGGAAAATTCAGTCTTAGCATTTTCTTGTCTCGGGACAACATGGGAATTAGTAACCATTCTTTATGTCAGCTAGGCAATTGGCTCTGTTATTTCAATGGTACTTTACTGCTAGAAGAGCAAATTAAAACGATTATTTTCCTTGCTTCTCTACCTTGACATATGGCAGCAGGTGAGTTGGGGATTTTTTTTGTTTTCCTTTACCCAGATCCAAGAGGTTATATGTAAATAACCAACTGAGTTTTTTAAAAGAGAGGCTGCCAAGGTGAAAGTAACTTGAAGACTCAATAAGCTTTATGTGAAAGTTCCTTTTGTGGGTCAGCTTTTTCAGAATTTTCTTGCACCATTTTCGATTTCCCTAGCTGATTTCAGAATCACAGCTATACCTGTTGAGGGCGGTAGCCCCTTTGGTATTCTTTGTTTGATCTCCAACTTCTTTTGGGACTTGGACCTTGGATACAAGATCTGGTCAAACTAGTTTGGGCTATCTGAGGTGGTCAGGGTTTTACAGCCCCCATTCTAATCTGCTCAGATAGACCAAATGGCATCAGGAAATTCCTTTTTGGGAAGAGACTTCTGTCTGTCCCCAAAAGATAACAAGAGAATCCTTATCTTAATTTACATCACTCTCAGGAACTTCCCTACATCACTGCATAAAAAGAGAGAACGGGAATCTTCTCTTTGCAAATGGCCTTGTACCATGCAGCCATTTTGCCCACCGGCTCTCCGGTGTTTCCATTCTAATCAATAAAGACTATGTTTCCATACAGCATTAAGTAGCAAATTCCTTTGCTGCCGAACCCGCCATTGGTTACTTTGGGGAAGGAAGGAGAGAGAGAAAGGAACTGATCCATCTCTGTTTAGACCACAATTTACTCATCATTTACTCCTCAATTTAATACTCATCATACCTACCCTCTTGTACCTTCAGTAAGCCTAGTTAGATATCAGATGTCACAAAAGGTGACCTAAGTTGGAAGAGAAGTAAAAATCAGGCATGAAGGAGAACAGGGCAGAGGAGGAAGATATAATGCAAAGTTACCACTGGGAGAAGGCATGATAGGAAAGCAACTCACCTTAGTACACTGAACTCAAAGTTCTATCCATGTCCTTTATATCCAGAGCATTCTGAATTCAGTACCCTGGACAAAGCTCGAGTGACCCATCCTGGTTCCAATTCCATTTATAACCATATTTAAGTTTATCTATTAATACAGATAGCCAATGAAGTTAAGAATGAACTTGCTTTATCTGAGTGCAAAGTTAACCAATAGATTAACAATAGTGCACTTGTGATTATGAACCTGGGTGTTTGGAATGCTTCTAAATTATGCAGTCATCCCTCGTCTATGTCTCAAGATCTGACCCCGGTGGGCACCATTGTCTCTTGTCACTGGATCTTTGAAGGAAAAGGAAGAGAGAATTGTGAGTAAAAGCTCTATCCTCTGATACCATAATGCTATATAAAAACCCATCCCACAAAATATGGCAGAGTCATATCTGATCCCTAGCTTTTGTTTTCCTCCATATTTTTAACTTTTGTTCCCCTTGCCCATGCTAGAATAACTGTTCTGTAAAAATATGGCACTTAGTTCTTCCCTATGAGGAAAGACTAAGATGTTGTATTTGGGGGATTGGAGGTTGGATTTGATTTTATTGCCCATGGTAGATTCTTAAGAAATGCTTATTGAATTAATGAATAAATGAATTTCTATTAAAAATTATGGTGTAACAAAGACAACAAAAAGGGAAAAGGGACCTATTTGTATTTAAAAAATATTCATAGTAATTCTTTTTCTGGTGACTAAGAATTGGAAATCAAATGGACATCCATCTACTGGGGAACCAAGCTGTGGTATATGATTGTGATGGAATATTGTTATGATATAAGAAATGACAGATGATTTTTAAAAACCTGGAAAGACTTGCATGAATTGATGCAAAGTGAAGTGAGCAGAACCAGAAGGATATTGTAGATATCACAGCAACTGAGAATGACTTAACTCTTCTCAGCAATACAGTGATCTAAGATAATCCCAAAGGAATCATTATGAAGCATACTATCCATCTCCACTGAAAGAAATCATAGTGTTTGAATCCGGACTAAGGCATCTCATTTTTCACTTACTTTCATCCTTTGTCATTTATTCAAATCTTCTTGTAAAAAATGATTAATGTGGAAATATTTTACATATTTGCACATATATAACCTATACCTGTTCATCATCTCAAGGAAATGGAGGGACAGAATTTGGAACTCAAAACATTAAAAAAAATGTTTTAATATGTAATCAAAGTAAGAAAAAATATATGTTTATATGTGTGTGTTTACATATGCAGATACATATGTGTATGTGTGTGTGTATATATGAATTGAAGACTTCCCAACAAAAAAAATTATGAGTTTGGACTAGATGATGCTATGAGATGAGATCACAGGAGAAAGAGTTAAAAGATAAATGGGGAGAAAATATTTCCAGTAAAAATAGGTACATTAATGAATTGTTGATGGAACAGGAAAGTTGTCTAACCATTCTGAGGAACAATATGGAAATATATCCAAAGAGCTTTAAACTCTTCATACCTCTTGATCCAGCAATCTTGCTACTAAGTCTATGACAAAGAGAGAGGGAAAGTCTACTTTAAAATATTTACAACGGCTCATTTTGGATTAAACTGGAAATGGGGAAAGGGGTGAGTCCGTCAATTGAGGAATGGCCAAATAATTAAGTGGCACAATGGAAAAAGCACCAGACGTGGAGGCAGAAAGATCTGAGTTCAAATCTGGAATCTGATACTTATTAACTGTGCAACCCTGGCTAAGTCACTTAACCCTGTTTGCTCCAGTTTCCTCTTCTGTGAAATGAGCTAGAAAAGGAAGTGGTGAAGCACTTCAGTATCTTTGCCAAGAAAACATCAAATGGGGTCACAAAAGAGTTGAGCCCAACTGAAAATGACTGAACAACAAGAACAAGATATGATATATGAACGTGATAGAATACTATTGTGCTATAATGATGGCAAGAATTGTTTCAGGAAAGATTTGAAGGAACTGATTCAAGTAAAATAAGCATAATCAGGAGAATAATTTATATAATAGCAACAATATTATAATGACAAATTTGAGACTCCAGATCTCTAATCTATATAATGATCATGCTTCTACAGGACTAAAAGTAATAAAAAGTGAGAAAAATGAGAGAAAAAAAAGTATAGTGCTTAAGATAGTGCTTGGTACGTAGAAAATGCTATACAAATGTTGGCTATATAAACATGTACTAATTATATATAAATATAATACTATTATTATAGATAGAGCACTTACCTTAGAGTCAAGAAGCTTTGAATTCAAATGTGGCCTTATATACTTTCTTTACCCTAAGCAAGTGACTTTACCTGTCTGCCTCAGTTTCCTCATCTGCAAAATAAAGATGATAATAGCACCTACTTCCTAATAGTGAGAATAAAATATTTATAAAGTACTTTGCAAACTCTAAAGTGCTATATAAATGCTAGCAATTATTACTTTTATCAATACTTTTTAATGTATATTGCTTACAACTGATGTACTATGTCAAAAAGAAACATCGATTTTTATGATGATAATGAAATGCTAAGCTTTCAAGACCTTTGCCTTGAATTTTCTCATTTTAAGTTTTCACTAATGTATTCATGTTCTTTACATCACAATCATTTTCCCCTATACCCTTCCCATTTCATTCCCCAAACCCTTCCTTGCAATACAGAAAAAGCAATCAAATAAAATAAACTAATACAATCCTGTCCTTGCTCATTTCTGCCATATTCATATTGGCATCTAACTTCTAGATTCAAGGCTGGCCATTATATTTATTCTGAATTTAGTTTTCTTTGCATACTTTTATTTATAGTGTTTTACTCATTGCATATGTTTTTCCTAGTTCTGTTTATTCTTTCAGTTTTACTTATAAATTAAAGTTCATGTAAATCTTCCCATGTTTCTCTGGATTCCTCATATTTGTTGTTTCTTATGTGCAATAATATTCTATTTCATCCGGACCCTACCTGTTTCCAATTCTTTCCTATCACAAAAAAAATGCTGCTGTGAATAGCTCCACATATATAGGAGACTTCTTTCTGTCTTTGACTTCCTTAGAATATATTCTGGATAGTGGGCTTCTTGAGTAAATGCTTTAGCCTCTTTTCTCACATAATTCTAAATTATTTTTCAGAAAGGTTGAATCCATTTAGAGGTCCAAATATATCTTATGTGCCTGGCATCCCACTGCCTCTCCAGCATTGACTTTCCCATCTTTTATCTATCATCTTTGCCAAATTTCAGGGCATTCTGTGAAACCTCAAAGCTTTAATTTGCATTTATTTTATTATTAGTGATTTAGAGCATTTTTCCAAATGCTTCCTGAAAAGTGTGAAAGTCTGACTTTTCTTTGGATACCTGCCTAACTTTTCAAGAGGCAAGAAATATAGAGGAAAATGACTTAACAACTTTAATGTAAACTGCCCTTAGTTAAATGTGCTTTTCTCTTGAAATCACTGCTACAGACATAAGCCATTTTCAAAACTAAAAACAGCCAGAGGTAACTCTCAACATTTGTGCCCTTCAGAGTGACTTATTCCTTTTTACCAATCCCATTCACGATAATTCACTTGGCCCATTCTGCCTGCACCCATCAGCTCAGGAGATTTGCAGATACATCAGTGCAATAAATACAGCAGGTCAGCCCTTCCATTCTTCATGAGGTTTAAAGATGGAAATCACTCAAGTTAAGACAGGTCAGCCTGGATGGACAACCATCTTCTGGGTAAACATAAAAACAGGTAAAAATAGACTGTCTCTCATGGAAATATGCCTTCCTTTTCTTTAGCGTTTAGCTAAAGACCAACCACTGACTTGAAAATGAGTTTGAACCCTATATTCAAGTGTATCAGGACAGGCTAAGGATCTAGGATCAGAAGATCCTAGATTTAGCCTTAAATGGCACTTCAAGGTCATCCAATCTCTCTCTCTCTCTCTCTCTCTCTCTCTCTCTCTCTCTCTCTCTCTCTCTCTCTCTCTCTCTCTCTCTCTCTCTCTCTCTCACACACACACACACACACACACACACACACCCCTACCCCCTCCATAAATACAGATAAGCAACTCACTTCTTTTTTTTTAATTAAAGCTTTTTATTTTTAAAACAGATGCATGGATAATTTTTCAACATTAACTCTTACGAAGAGCTAATCCAATTCCAATTGATCAAGGATGGACAGAATCAGCTATATCCAGAAAAGGAACACTGGGAAATGAGTGTAAACTATTAGCACTTTTTTTGTTTTTCTTCCCAGATTATTTTTACTTTCCGAATCCAATTCTTCCTTTGCAACAACAACAACAAAATTCGGTTCTGCACATATATATTGTACCTAGGATATACTATATTTAATATGTATGGGAATGCCTGCCATCTAGGGGAGGGAGTGGAGGGATGGAGGGGAAAAATTCAGAACAGAAGGGAGTACAATGTTGTAAAAAAAAATTACCTATGCATATGTACTGTCAAAAAAATGTTATAATTATAAAATCAATTAAAAAAAACATTAACTCTTACATAACTTTGTGTTCCAATTGCCCCCCTTCTCCAACTCCCTTAGATAACAAGTAATCTAATATATGTTAAACATGGTAGAAATACATATATATTTCATATATATTTATATAATTATTTTGCTGCACAAGAAAAATCTAATCAAACAGGGAAAATTGAGAAAGAAAATAAAATGCAACAAAACACAACAAAAAGAGTAAAAATCTATGTTGTGATCCACACTCAGTTCCCACAGTCCTCTCTCTGGTTGTAGATGGCTCTCTTCATCACAAGATCATTGGAACTGGTCTGAATCATGTCACTTTTAGCAACTCACTTTTTTTTCTAATTTCAATGTTCTTCGTTCTTTTATTGAATAACGGTTTTTTCCAGTTACATATGAAAATACTTTTAAACACTTTTTTAAAAATTCCAAATTCTCTCCCTTCTTTCTTCCCCTCACTCCTCCCTGAGACAGTAACCAATTTGATATAGGTTCTACATATACAATCATGCAAAACATGTTTCTGTATTACTCGTGTTATGAAAAACATAAATAAACACACACAAATAAAGAAAAAGAAAATAGTATGTTTCAATCTGCATCCAGACTCCATCAGTTTAGGTGGATTTTTCATCATCAGTCTTTTGGAAATGTCTTGGATCATTCTATTGTTGAGAATTGCTAAGTCATTCACAGTTTGTTCCTTATACCATGTTGCTACTTCTACATACAATGTTCTGCTCACTTTCCTCTGTATCAGGTTCCATAAGTCTTTTCAGGTGTTTTTCCTGAAAACATCCTACTCATCATTTCTTATATCACAATTGTATTCTATTACAACAACCACAACTTGTTCAGCTATTTCCCAATTGAAGGGCATCTCCTCAATTTCCAATTCTTTAACAATACAAAAAAGAGCTGCTATAAATATTTTTGTATAAGTAGATCATTTTCCTCTATTTTAATCCTCTTAGGATACATACCCGAGTAATGCTATAGCTGGGTCAAAGGGCATGGACAGTTTCATTGACTATTGAGTGATCTGAATTGCTCTCTAGAATAATTGGATCAGTTCACAACTCCACAAACGGTGCATGAGTATCCCAATTTTCCCACAACGCTTCCAACATTTGTCATTTTCCTTTTCTGTCATATTATCCAATCTGATAGGTGTGAGGTAGCACCTCTTAGTTGTTTTAATTTGCATTCCCTAATCAATCATGATTTAGAGCATTATTTCATATGTCTATGGATAACTTTGATATTTTTTTTCTGGAAGCTGCCTATTCAATCTGCTATGACTATTTACCACTGAGAAACAATGTATCCTCAGCAGCTTAGTTTTAACTTATAATCTTACAAAGTCTAATGGAGCAGTGAGTATTTAAGTGAATTGTCCAAGTTTACACATCCAGTATGTGGCAGAGGTAAGACTTGAACCCAGATCTCTCTAACTCAAAGACAGGTCCTTATGTCATGCTCTCTCTCCTTTCATTTTTACAAAAGTGAAAACTGAGGAAGTCCAGAGAGGGGAGATTACTTGTTCAATGTCACTTAGATTATAATCACTATAAAAACTCACAGTCACATAAAACTTTAAAGTTTAAAATTTACAAAGTGCCTTATATCTTTATCCTTACAATAATCCCAGGGGGGAGAATTGATATTCATATTTTGCATTTAAACCTCAAGTGATTTAAATATATTTCTCAGGATCAGTTAGCTAGTAAGGGGCTCAGATAAGATTTTATTCAGCAAGGATTTATTTTTATTAAAATTTATTTTTCAAGTTAATAAGCCTTTATTTTATCTCTTACCCATTTGGAAAATAGATGGAAAAAATGAAATCTTTATAATAAATAAATATAACAAAGCCAAAAAAGTTCTTATATTGTCCTTATCCAAAATTTGGATTTCATTCTGCATATCTAGTCCATCAATCACCACCCTATCAGGGGAACATGCTTCATCATTGGTCCTCTGGGATAATGGTTGATGATTTTGTTGATCAGAGTTATTAAATGTTTCAAAGTTATTTGCCTTTATAATGTTGTGGTTATTATTCAAATCCTTCTCCTGGCTCTGGTCACTTACTCTACATCAGGTCATACAAGTCTTCCCATTTCTCTTTTAAGCTACCATCTTTGTAATTTCTTACTAGACATTATTATTCCAAATATTTACATGCTATAATTTGCTCACTTACTTCCTGATTGATAGACAGCCCCCTGCTTTCCAAAAACTTTTTTAAAAAGTAGTTTCCAAGTTTTGCCAGCACAAAAAGAGATTTTCTAAATATATTTGCACTCATATGAACTTTTCTTTTTTTCTTCCTATGCTCTATCCACTATGCCATGAGTGGCAAGTAAGCATCATTTAGCATTTTCTCATTTTAAAATCAAATCACATTATCGGTTAGAAGCCAGAAAGCAACACAGGGGAAGTAAACTATTTCCTTAATTTTGGAGAACTTCAGCAAATTGCCTTTATCACTGGTCCATTCCTGCTGCTCTTCCCAATATAACATTTTCTCTAGGACCTGAACCCAGACCAGAAGGATCAGAAGTACTGATGTGATCCTCTTTTCCTATGGAGTCCCCCATGAAATTTCGATTCTCTTCAAGGGCTGCAATATGCCTCTTTTTTTCTTTGATACAGATAAGGATTTGATTGACTGGACTCGTTGAGAATTAATAAAAGTCTAACTTTTTGCCACAAGGCTTCTGATTCCCTTATGAAATGATGGCAGCTCAGGAGCTTCTCTGGAGGTCACCCAAAGGTGTCAAGAGAGTCAGACATTTCATATGAGGGTGAGGGATGGTGCAGTTGAAGGATGCTGCCAATATCTGAGATGATTTGAGGGAAAGGGAGGTATAGAAAAAGTAATTGAAAGAAGGGACAGCACTTTAGGAGAAATTAAAGGAAACAGACTCTTCCCTCAAGAAACTACAGCTCTATAATAGCAAAGGTGGCAGGAAGGTGAATTTCTATAAAGTAGATCCATCAATTGGACTAAAAACTTCTGGTGTAGGAGAAATGGGTCACAATAACAGTCAAATCCTTGCCATGCCAGGGGTTATTTGCATAGGATGCTTTTGCAATTTTTAGAGCATTTGTCCAGTTTCAGGATCTTCTTATCTACTTGTTTCTTAACCTTCCTACAAACCATGACCATTTCTCCTTTTATTTTATTGAACTATTCACTCATCCAATCAGTTTCTATTACGTATTTACAATATGTAAGTCATTGTCCTAGATACATTGTCCTAGAGACCAAAAAAATGGTGGATACTTCAAGATGTTTACATTCTACTGGTAAAAGATGATATATAAATAGGTAAATACATATGTGTGTGTGTGTTTGTGTGTGTGGAGAGAGAGACAGACAGACAGAGAGAGAGAGAGAGAGAGAGAGAGAGAGAGAGAGAGAGAGAGAGAAAGAGAGAAATGTACACAGGAAAGGCCTCTAAGCACCAGAGGATTCAATTAGGATTTTCCTTAGCAAATAGCCCTTGTCCCTGAATCTTGATGGAAGCTAGAGATCACCAGAAGAAGAGAGGAGAATGAATTGCATTCTTCACATCTTTTGTCAGGTTATTTGTAAACACCGAATTTGAGTCTCAGTAATATTGAGCTAGAGATCATGAAGTACAGATTCTTCATTTTACAGAAGTTGAAAGGGAAACCCAAAAAAAGTTAGGAACTTTTTCCAAAATCATCAAACTAAAAAAGGAATGGAGCTCAGACCCAAATGAAGGTCTCTTGATTAATAGGACAGGAGAGATGAACAACAAAGTACATAAATTGCTGGGTTTGTAAGTCAGGAAGATTTAAATTAAAATCCAACCTCATTTATTTCCTAGATGTTTAATCCAAGGCAAGTCACTTAATTTGTTTGCCTCGGTTTCTTCATCTATAAAATGGGGATAATAATATGTGTCTCCCATGATGGTTGTAAGGATCAAATGAGATCATCATAATAAAGCACTGGTACATAGTAAGAATTATATAAATGTTTTTCTTTTTTTAACATATGTGAAGTGCTTTGCAAATGCTGAAGTGCTATATAAGTGCTATTATTATTATTATTATTATTATTATTATTATTATTATTATTATTCCTATTGTACTTACTGCCCTGTGATTTTGCAGTGCTAGGCTGTAAAACCTTGTTTCAGCACTAGGTGATCTCTTGTTATGAAGTGAGCTAGCTTGGACATCTAATAAGTTAAAGGCATCTCATTCTAAAAATTAATCTTTATTTTTTAAAAAAATCAGTTTTGGAAAACATGTTTTCTTTAGCCTTAAGGTCACTAATCATTCTCTCAGTTCAAAATGGTTCCTAAATGAAGCATCAGCAATATTCTTTCATTTCTTTAAATGGGGATTATTAATGAAAAGTTCTTCTTATATGAAAAGAAGGTAATACCACAGCCTGGGAAACATGTCCTTCATTTAAGAATAACAATTTTAACTTACAACTTTGCTCCCAAATTATTATAATGTTAACATGATTTTAGTGATTTCCAGGTGTCAATGGTTCAC
Source organism: Sminthopsis crassicaudata (assembly GCF_048593235.1). Lineage (NCBI taxonomy): Eukaryota > Metazoa > Chordata > Mammalia > Dasyuromorphia > Dasyuridae > Sminthopsis > Sminthopsis crassicaudata. The sequence continues at coordinate 16,661,109 of NC_133619.1, read as the reverse complement.
ATATATTATCATTTGGGAATGATCATTTTTATAGGAGAATTTAAAAAAATAAATTGTAATGATTACTTTTGTCTTTATATTGTAAAATTTTTAAGTGGTTTATCAGGAACAAACTATATAGTGACTACATCAGAAATTATAGTCAATACATTCTGCCCTAGTACTCCTTCACCTCACTTCTATAGGGCTATTTCTAGTTTTTTAGTTATTTATATTTTAGTATCCTTTTTTCTACCTTTCCATTTACATTGTAGTCATGGTATAACTTCTTTTCACTCCTTCTTTCACTTTCCATCTCTTCATATAAATCTTCCCTCCTTTCTGTAAAAATCTTCATACTGTTATATATGTTACCCAATAACTTTCCATTGGATTCTAATGGTAGTAGTTTGTTCAGCCATTCTCTAATTCATGGGTATTCTTTGTGGTTTTGGTTCTTTGTTACCACAAAAAAAGTGCCAATATGGACACGAGTATATATTGGACTTTTGTTTCCAAGGCTGCTTTATTGGGATATAGATCAATAGTGATATTGCTGGGTCAAAAGGGTCTGAAGAATATAGTCATTCAATTTTCAGATGAAGACATTAAAGCCATCTATAGTTATATGAAAAAAAAAAAGCTCTAAATCACTTCTGATTAGAGAAATGCTAATTAAAGCAACTCTGAAGTACCACCTTACACCTATCAGATTAAGTAAGATGATAGGAAAAGATAATAAGAAGTGTGGGAGGGGATGTGGGAATATTGGGACACTGATACATTATTGGTGAAATTGTGACATGATTAATATGGAATTATGTTTAAAATGATTGGACAGGGACAGCACAGTGGATAGAGCACCAGCCCTGAAGTCAGGAGGACGTGACTTCAAATGTGATTTCAGACACTTAACACTTCCTAGCTTTGTGACCCTGGGCAAGTCACTTAACATCAACTGCTTCAGGAAAAAAAAAAAAATTGTGCATACATAACCTAAATCAGATTGCTTTCTGTCTTGGGGAGGAGGGAGACAAGGGAAAGAGAAAAAAAAATTGGAACTCAAAATCTTATCAAAAATGAATATCGAAAACTATTTTTACATGTAATTGGAAAAATAAAATATTAAAAATTTTAAAGATATATAAAAAAGATACAGTTACTTTTAGCTTAATTCCAAATTATTTTCCAGAGTAGCTAAACTTCACATACTTCTACCAACAGCGTATTGGTGTACCAGTGTCCTTATAGTTCTTCCAATACCATTCCTAATTTATCTTTGACACTTTTTAGGGTGAGAGAGAAAATATAAGAATTGTTTTCTCTATTTGGATCATGTATCCAATGTGGTCAGTGATAAGTTGCAATCCTTTTTAAAACTTTTTTTTCATATTCTTTGATTAATTATTTATTAAAATCAATTTATAAAAATAAATTCTTAAAATAACTCTTGTTCATATATGTGTGGAATTTCTTATATAAATCTAACTTGTTAATGACAGATGAAAATTTATTTTTTCCTTTTGACAATTTTTCTTCTTATTCTAGGAGCATTGATTTCATCTGTGCAAAAGCTTTTAAATCATAGATACTCAAAATTGTAAATCTTACCTTATATGATCATTTCTATCCCCACTGTGGCTAAACAAAGAAAATATTTAGTCATATTTAGCCATAACAGCTAATAAATCTTCTATTCTCTCTAATTTCTTGAAAATGTGACATTTTTAAATTTGGGTTGCAGATTCATTTGGAGCTTATATAATATGCTGGTATAAAAAAGTAATTTACTGTAAATTACAACAAAGGCTATCCATAAACACAATCCAGTGGACATCACTCCTAAGCAACTTGTCAGAAGTTTTCAGTTCTGCCTCTGCCTCTCCATAGAATGTTGAATACCACAAATTTAGAATCTTGAAACCCCATTTTCAATTCAAGAACAATATATGGCCAGTCAAAATTGTCAGAACCACTGGGGTTCTGGCATTTCCCAAAGAGCCTGTGGGTAAGTTGGGCCAACAAGAACCTATAAAACTTAGCACTGCTTTAGTCCCAAATCTTTTCTTGTTTATTGATGCTCTCAATGAATTATAATTTCAACACCAGCATGAAAATGCATGAAGCTTTCCCTATTTATTCCTCTGGGGATTTCACGTAACAAAAAAATCTAAACAACTCAGGGGTCTAAGTTTGCAGTCTGGAGGTTAGAACTGAGGAGATAAATACATAATGAACCTGCATATGCACATTTATAACAAAGGGAATTCATACCAGAATAAGAATAGGTGTTAAAGTAACTGGGTAATTTAAAAGGGAAAGGGAGAAAAGGAAGAGTGAGGAGGAAGAGAAAAAGAGAGAGGGGGAAAGCACCAGAGTTCCTGAGAAGCCAGGGTTTGTTTCTTTCCTCCCTTCTCCTTTCTTCTCTTCTGTCCTTTCTTCTTTCATCCCTTTCAATTTATCTTCAATTTTTCTTTCATCTTCTTCCCTCCCTCTTCTCCCTGATTCTTTTCCTTCCTATTTCTTTCCCTCTTTGTCTCTTCCTCATACCCAACTTCCTCTCATTTGTTCCTTCATCATTCTCCCTCTCTCTTCTCTCCCCTTGCCCTCCTCCCACCTCCCCATCTCTCCTCTTCCTTTCCCCATTTCTCTATTGCTCTCTTCATCTATTCCCTGCCTTTCCCATCTTGCCTCATACCCAGTGCTATTAGTAATGAATTTATACCATTCTTACCTTTTCATTGGAATTTGATAACCACTTGGTAATATAATTCACATTGTAATAAACTTTTTGATAAAGGGACCAAAATTGATTTTTAGATAATGGGGGAATGGAGATGCCATAAAATTCAACTTTTAGAATGTTATGGTCTTCTGAGGTTCTTTCAACTAATTATCCTCCTCCTCCTTCTCCTCTTCCTCCTCTTCCTCCATCCTTCTCCTCCTCCTCCTCCTCCTCCTTCTCTTCCTCTTCCTCCTCCATCTCCTCCTCCTCCTTCATCCTCCTCCTCCTCCTTCTCTTCCTCTTCCTCCTTCATCTCCTCCTCCTCCTTCTCCTCCTCCATCCTCTTCCTCCTCCTCCTCCTCCTCCTCCTCCTCCTCCTCCTCCTCCTCCTCCTCCTCCTCCTCCTCCTCCTCCTTTCTCTTCCTCCTTGTTCTCCTTCTCCTCCTCTCTTCCTCTTCCTCCTCCTCCTCCTTCTTCTTCTTTCTGTTTCTCTTGTTTCCCCCACCTCGCTCTCATTCCCTACTCTTTCCCTCCCCACCTTTAATCACAAAAAAGAGGAAAACAATCTATATGTACAATAATACTTATAGCAATCTAATGGTAGCTCAAAATTCAAAATTAAAGGGTTGTCCTCCAATTGGGAAATAGCTTTTAAAAATTGTGACATATGATGGCAATAGAAATAAAAAAGGATGAAAGAAGCAATTTTACAATAAAGTAGGATTATGAAGTGACACAGAACAAAATAAACAGGAACTATTTAGATAATAGTAAGAACATGACAAGAGAAAAACAACTTTAAATGACTTTGGAACACTCATCAGCACAAGGCTAAAACAAGAGTCCAAAAGAAAGATGAACCGGCCTCACATCTGTTGGAGAGGTCCTAAAATTAATATGCAAAAAAAAAAGATGAGCATTTTCCAATATTGCTGATTGGAGAATTTGTTTTCTCAGGTTTGCAGCTGTGTATAGAAGGGAATTTTTTTGGATATTTTCTAATAGGCTCAAAATTGGGGGGGGGGGGTTGGTGTTCAGTCATTTTCAGTCTTGTTTAACTTTTATGACCCCATTTGTGGTATTCTTGACAAAGATACTGGAGTGGGTTGCCATTTTTTTTTCCAGTTCATTTTACAGATGAGGAAACTGAGGCAAACAGAGTTAAGTGACTTGCTCAGGTAACACAGTGTCAGAAATCAGATTTAAGCTCTTGAAGATGAGTCTCACTGACTCTAGGCCTGGAACTCTAACCAATGCACCATCTAATTACCCATGTTGGGGTATAGGAAAAACAAATTAATACAAAATTTTTTCTAGTTCATTCCTCAATTTTTGTTCATTAGTACCTATCCCATACTTCAATTGACTATTTTCTCTGTTATTTTGCTCAGGTAATAGCCAATTCTGTTCCCTTATCCTACAATCAAAGAATTATAGAAAAAAATCATTTCATAAAAGCATTTCCTCACTGTTCTATAATAAAAAATGCTCATGATTAACACTGAAATTTAGGACATAAATCTATAGGGGAAAAATCATTGCACCCTAATTGATATGACTATTGAAATGATGGAAATGTTTTAAATGGGCATTTCTACAAGTAGATGTTTTTGCTTATGAAGCTTCTTTTGAAAATGACTTTATAAGCTTTCATAATTCCAACAATTGCCTATGTTGAATTTGAAACTTGTCAGAATAAGAGGTCAGATGATGGAATACTTGGGTCCCTTACAACTCTAAGGCTCAGTGATTCTAGGTCATCTCAGCTGCCAACTCAGGCCCTTATGGAATCAGAATCGCCTTGATCCTCCTCCTTCCCTGTCACATTCTCATGCTGACTTTGCCCCTTGGTACGGAGCACAAACAAAGAGATTTGTTGTTGACTTTTATTTTTAATTTTATTTATCTAGATGGAAACAACTCAATCTCAATATATGTCATCTTCTTTAGTGTAGTGCTCCGTAACTGCAACTCCTTCTATCCCCTTTGTAAAGAGTTTTGGCTCTCGATTCAGGAGAATGTGCCTGTCTTCACTACTACCCATAAACCTATACCTGCTAGACCTTAGGAGAAAATGGTCAGAGGCAGCTGAAATAGGATCAGGGAAGTCAAAAACCAGATAGCTCTGTCAAAATGATGCTGAAATGAATTCTCTGAAAAGAATCAGTCATTTGAACTAAAATTTCAATTTTGCCTTTAGAAAAACATATTGAATAGAAAGGCTAAAGACAACAGGAATTTACAATAATGCAAGGAGCCAAAGAAAGACCATGGTCACTTAATGGAGCCCCAATAAAGAATTTACGGGGAGCCCTCCATAGCCTGGCTCTCATTTTCCTTTCTCGTTTTATTTCAGTTTATTTTCTGCATTTCCCACTGGAGTCAGACTGGTCATCTATTGGTTCACCATGCATGGCAGTCCTTTTCCAGTCTTGATGCCTTTGATGCTTGGAAGGCGTGCCTTCCTCATTTTTACCCTTAGAATCTCTTGCTTTGCCCTCTTTGTAGTGGCTAGAAACTGGAAAATGAATGGATGTCCATCAATTGGAGAATGGTTGGGTAAATTATGATATATGAAGATTATGGAATATTATTGCTCTGTAAGAAATGATCAGCAGGAGGAATACAGAGAGGCTTGGAGAAACTTACATCAACTGTTGCTGAGTGAAACGAGCAGAACTAGGGGATCATTATACACTTCAACAATGATACTGTATGAGGATGTATTCTGATGGAAGTGGATAGAGAACATCCAATTCCAATTGATCAATGATGGACAGAATCAGCTACACCCAGAGAAGGAACACTGGGAAATGAGTGTAAACTGTTAACATTTTTTGTTTTTTTTTCCCCAGGTTATTTTTACCTTCTGAATCCAATTCTTCCTTTGCAACAACAAAAACAACAACAAAATTCGGTTCTGCACATATATATTGTACCTAGTATATACTATAACATTTAATATGTATGGGAATGCCTGCCATCTAGGGGAGGGGGTGGAAGGAAGAGAGAAAAATTCGGAACAGAAGGGAGTACAAGGGATAATGTAAAAAAAATTACCTATGCATATGTACTGTCAAAAATGTTATAATTATAAAATTAATTTAAAAAATTAAAAAAAAAGAATCTCTTGCCTCCCTCAAGACAACTCAGGTACCATATCCTGTCCCAGATGAGGGACATGGCCTCTTACCCCATAGTTAGTCATTGGTGATCTCTCCTGTACATTACTTTACCTCATTCTCTGGATAGTTGGGATAAGTCCAAAGAGAATCTAAGTTCTTTGTAGCAGGGGTCCCTTTTGTCTTTGCCTCTTGGGAATTAAGGTGAATCACAATGACAAGAATTATACAAGACAAGAAGGGAGAAAGGGGTCATGATCTGAACTGGTGAGACGCTGATTCCACTGAAGCACTGAATGAACAAAACTGGTCAATGCTAAGAATATTTCACTTTTGAACCAGTTATCTTGTAGAAGTAGCCTTTATTTTTATTAAGCAAATATACTAAAGTCAATAAAGAAAGTTGTGGGGGGAGGGACAGTACTCTTAGTTGATGGGATACTTCTCTCCTTGTCAGAAGCATTGGTCTACAAACCATTTGAGAACTAAAATACGTCCTTGGGATCTGCGTCAAATCAAACAGCAGTCAATAAACCACTTAAGACTTTGCCACCAAAACAATCCATCCTCTGGGAGGATGAGAAGAGTTATCCATTCAGCAATGAAAGTTTCCGTGGTACTGTGACTAGGATTGATATTGTTGTTCACTCATTTCAGTCCTGTCTGATTCTTCATGATCCCATTTGGGCTTTTCTTGCAAAGATACTGGAGGGGTTTGTCACTTTCTTCTCCAGTTCATTTTACAGATGAGGAAACTGAGGCAAACAAGGTTAATACATTTGCCCACAGCTAGTAAATGTCCTATGTCATATTCATAAAGATGAGCCTTCTTGAGTCTAGGTCCTTACCACCCAGCTGCCCAGGATTACTGAATCAATGCTTTATTTGAAGGCAATTTAAATGTATATCTCAAAGTATCAAAATATTTACAGATAGGACCTCAAAACAAATTTGAACTCTATAATGTATTAGGTCAAGTAAATTAGAACAATCCATCACTCTTCCACATCTTGGTATCCACGACAGATCTGAACAACTAAAGTTTTGGTTTTAGTAGATAAGGAAGAAGATTATAGTCCAAAGAAAACCCAGTATCTCTGGAACATGAAATCAGCCAACAAGACACAAGATGGAAGAGATTCCTATAATAGCATCTAAAGATGAATGGAAAAGTCAGAGAGAAAAGCAACTTTAGAAATGTATCAGATGTACCATGCAATTACCTTTTCAATAAATACCCAATGCTTCCCAACTCGTGTTTATAAACTGTCAATGTTATAATTGTGTTTTAAAAGCGAGATCGTGCAGAAGTCAGGCCGAGAATAAAATGAATGAAGTCAATATCCTCTTTATACTTTGCCTAGCATTTTATTACATTCTCCCTCACAATAGGCAGAGTTATGCTATCTAATTTCAACTAGACCCTCACGACTGTTCAATTCAATTAATTGTTAAACTGAATTACCTCGGTGTTCTCATCTCTCTGCCTTTGACTGTCATTTAACCTATGTCTAAAATGGGGTCAGAGGAATGTACTACCTATACATACACTCACACACATGCATGCACACATACACATACACAAGCACAAGCACACACACTCGTGTGCATGTACCCCATTCCTCTAAAGTCCTTCCCTTCCTTTAAAGCCCATTTCGGATGCCTCCTACTCCATGGATCCTTCCTTCTTCTCTCCCTCAAGTGAAAATAAAAGAATTACCGAAGTTCAGCATCTAACAGTACTCCCCCAAGGATTTCTTCTACCTGCCTCCTTCCTAAAAATTCTTCTAGCACTAGGTCAAAGTCTTTCCTCTGCATATATCTCATTCTTGCATATATCCAATTATTTATGTCCATTCCTTCTTCCCTTCTTTCTTCCATTGTCAGTTCCTTGAGATAAAGATTTATATCCTATTTATTATATCCCTCAACATCCAATATAATATCATAGATTTAGAACAGGATCTGGGTGCCCACTGAGTATACTCTCATTTTACAAATGCGGAAACTGAGGCACAGAGGGGATTAATTGACTTGCCCAAAGTCATATAGCTGTGGTAGAATTTTCCCTCAGATCTTCCTGACTGTAAGTCCAGCATTTCATCTATTACCCGATATTTTAATGACGAAGGGAATAGGTCAAAAAGATCTCTGTTGATTATTCAAACCAATTCCAATGGTCTTGTGATGAAAAGAGCCATCTACACCCAGAGAGAGGACTGTGGGACTGAATGTGAATCACAACATAGCATTTTCACTCTTTTTGCTATTGTTTGTTTACATTTTATTTTATTTCTCTTTTTTCTTGTACAGCATAATAATTGTACACATAAGCATGCATATATTGCATTTAACATATTTCTACCATGTTTAACATAAAAAAATAAAATGCAACAACAAAAAAGTCTCTATTAAATTCCTAACTCTGATATTCAATAGCTCTGTGCCTCCCTTCTCTCCTAATCAAAAGGAATTTGCCCAAAACCCACAGCTGGCAAGTAGTAAGAACAGGTAGGATTTGAACCCGGGTCCTGGGACTTCCTCTCCTCATTCCTTGCCCTGGCAAGCATCCCATAATGCATTTTAGGAGCTTTACGCCATTATCTGATAAGGAGGAGAAAAGAACATGAATTTCTAAGAGAATTGATCTGTCTGCATGCTCTTCATAAGAAGGTGATTTATTGCAACCATCCATCATATTTCTTGATTATTAATCACTGACAGAGAAAATGGAGCTTAATTGCTACAGCTGAGGAATGAACTAGGAGAAGCTTCCATATAGAAGTAGAAAGGCTGTGAATATTGAATGACTTAAGAGGCTTTAAACATGAGGTTCCCACCAGAAGGCTCCTGCTGGACGATGGGCTCACGGTATATTTTTCACAATGACTTAACTTGAGTGTCCCAAGGCTGATTATCAAATTTCCATTTGGGCCCTATGCCCTTGAGGGACTTGGTTTTGTGTTTGCCAACTACCCTCAGAATACTCATACCATAATTGGCTGAGTGACAAATATCTGGGTAGAAAATTTTAAAGTATGAATGATAATGTGTTCAGATCCTGTCAGATAAAGGTTGCCAGTAAGAAGAAATAAATGCAGTAAAACGGTGTCTGCCCAGGAACATTAAGCCCCATTGTAAGTACAGCATAAATAGATTCCATAGTGGACAGAAGGCTGGCCATGGAATAAAAAACATGGCATCAAATCTAAAGTTGCGCCATCAGGAGCAAGTTATTTAATTTTTTTCTGTGCCTCAATTTACTCATTTTAAAAATAGAGATAATAATATTTCACCTTTCTTACCTGGCAGGGACATTGGGAGGAAAGCACTTTGTGAAGCTTTTTGTCTTTTAGACAACAAATGTGAGTTATCACATCATCCTTATTGTTGCAATGCCCCTTTTTTCCCTGTGAGATGGCCCTGTGTTGTGGGCTGGGGGAAAAAAAAGGACGGAGATTTGTTTGGCTCAAAAAGCAAGAAATACCTGAAAAGGAGCTTTGGAACAGACTAAGAAACAAGAGGTGGTTGTGAGTAAGAAGTGAGGTTTTTGAATGGATATCATGACCCTCAGAGACACAAACAGGTAGGAAAGATGTACACACACACACACACACACACACACACACACACACACACACACACAAAATCACTCACAATCTCCCTTGACTTTTAATGCTTAAAAGCCTAAAGATTACTAAGAGCAGATTCCCCTTGACTGAAGTATTTTTCCAACTGAAAAGCTTTTTTCTTGTTGTGTCTTTTTGGGTCTATTCTAATTTGGGCTGGTAGATAGCACAGTGGCTAGAGTGATGGACCTACAGTCAGGAAAAGCTGACTTCGAATCCAACTTTAAATACTAGCTCTGTGATGCTGACCAAATCCCTTAACCCTATATGCCTCAGTTTTTATAAAATGAATTGGAGGACGTGGCAAACCATTCTACTATGTCTGCCAAAGAAAACCACAAAAAGGGTCAACAGTAAAAATCTGTATAACTCCCCAGTTTGTAATTACTTTTGTTCTAGGATTTTTTTTTAAGTATTTTTTCCATTTGCTATTCTTTTTTTTTCTTTTTGCTGAGGCAATTGGGGTTAAGTGACTTTCTCAGGGTCACACAACTAGGAAGTATTTAAGTGTCTGAGGCTGGATTTGAATTCAGATCATCTTGACTCCAGGGCCTGCACTCTATCCACTGCACTATCTAGCCCATCCATTTGCTATTCTTGATGATATTTGTTACCAATATTTGGGGGAAGGGTGTTAAATGAATGTTATCAAGTTAACTATTACTTTTCTCTTGAGAACAAGTCGAGAGAATGGTACTTATCTCTGATCTCCACATGTACGAGTAGTTGAGGTGTGGTAGAGAGACATAATTCTTCTTAATCTCCATTTTTATTTCATTTTATTATGGGGGGATGACGAGGCAAGGCAATTGGAGTTAAGTGCTCCCAGGGTTACACAGTAAGTTAAAAGTATCTGAGACCAGATATTTTTAAGGAGGATTTTTTTCTTTCTCTATCTTGAAATCTAAGAATTCATGCCATACAAATAAAAAAAAAAAAAAACACCAGACACCAGGCTCAGAAAGAAATCATTCTCTGAGAAAACAAGTTTTAAATAAAATGATTCATAACATCATATCATTAGTTTCTTGTGTAAAAGAGAGTCCCTTTTGGCATCTCTGGGGTTTCTTTCAGCTTGAAAGTCAATATGACTTAAAGTTGGGAATAATTGGTAAAAATGTCACAGTTAATTAATAATAAACTTCAATATGCTGAAATCTATCTGCAGTTTTCAAAATTATCCTACATAACTGGTTCAGGAAGCCATGTTCTTGACTTTTTCAGGGATGCAGCATTTGAATTACAGATTTTGACAATAATTGTCTCTCATGTCTCATGGTAACAGAAACCTATCCTCCATCTCTATCAAACCATTGCCAAGATGGGCTTTCCCTTTGAAATATGAAGCCATTTTCTAGCAGTTGATTTGACAAAGTTCAGAAAACCAGTGTGCATCAGTGAACAAACTCTCCTCTGTCCTAAGAACCTCGCCCTAGTCACTAAAGAACAGATCAATAGATCAAGAACATGACTACAAGAAGAATGAAAATTTATGACTACTTAAAAACAAAATATAAGAATTACAAATATGGATTTCTTTGAAATAGATATAAATGCTTGGAATTCAGATGCTTAGAATAATATGAATAGTTAAATCAAGCATAGTGCTTTCACTATTTTATAATTCACTATTTTCACTTTTGTGGTGGTTGTTTGCTTGCTTGGTATGTTTTTTTCTTTCTCATGATGTTTTTTCACTTTTGAGCTGATTTTTTTTGTACAACTTAACAAATATGGAAATATATTTAAAAGAATTGCACATATTTAAGCTACGTCAGATTGTTTGCTGTTTTGGGGAAAGGGGAGGTAAGGAACAATGCAAGAAAAGGAAAAAACCAAGCAAACAAATCTGAACATTACAAAAAGCACAGCATTTTCATCTTTTTGTAATGTTGTTGCTGGTTGTTTGTTGTTTTTTTCCCCTCTTGATCTGATATTTTTGAGTAGCATGATGAATATGGAAACATGTTTAAAAGAATTGTATATGTTTAACCTATATTGGATTGTTTGTTGTTTGGGGGAGTAGGAGAGGGAAAGAGAGGGAAAAAAATTGAAACATAAGGTTTTGCAAAAGTGAATGTTGAAAGCTATGTATTTTGAAAAAAATAAAATAAAATGTATCCCGTTTCACTGGAGAGAAACACTTGAGAAGTAACAATTTTTCCATGGCTCTCACAGTATGAGTAATCATTTTGATCAAAATAATATACCCAGAATATCTCGGAGCCCCCACCTACTAAAACATGCCTTCAGCACTCCCTGAATGTGATTTTACTGAACCTTAAACATATAGCCTTGGTATGATAGAGTCACTCTCCTAACCCACCCCCAACCACAGGTACAGACAGGTATACTTGGATCCTGGATACAGTTAAACTGTGAGCATTTTGGGAGCGAGACCTACTCTTTCCTCTACTTTTCTTTCTATTCTCTGTACTTTGCACATAGTAAGTGCTTCTTGACTGATTGACTAGTATTAAGAAAAGGAATATAAAACAGAATATATACCCTACACATTCACAATTTCTCCTTGACACAAGTTGGCCCCAGATTAAATATAGACATGCTTCAAACCTAGGAACTCCGGCAAAGACATAGATTTTTTTAGCCACATGGCCATTCCTCCTTCAAGCAGAAAAAAAGACTTTAAGAAACAGAATATCATTCACAACTGATGCTCAACCAATGACCTCTGATAGAGCCAGTCATTAGATAAAAAAATGGACAATTCTGAATCTGGCTCCAAGCTAGTTACCCCTCATAGAACGGGCCAAGCACTCCGATGTGGAAAGAATAATCAACAGCTAGTGTTTTCCTGTTCATTTCCTGTCCTAGGCAAGGACACACACTTGTTTCTGGTCATGGTTGGCTCATCAATCATGGAGTAGGGGGTAGTAGCAAGGACAGGCCAGATGCTCTTGGGCAGTGCTTGCCTCCTTGCCTCCTGTGTCCCCCTCTATGCCCTTGACTTTGTCAGAGGTCCTTTCCCATTGACTGCCACATCTGCCTCATTTCTAGGCTGTCACTATTTAGTTGTGCCTCAGTTTCCTCAGCATGTCTACTCTCGGAGCCTTCATGAGTTATGGGGGCAGGAGGAGGAGTTTCAACCAAAAACACAGAGCCCCTCTGACACAAATATTATTTGTTATTATTTTCTCAAGGTAAAAGGTTGGAACCTGAATCATTCTGACAAATTTCAGAAGGTGGCGCCCTGCTTCGTAATTCAGTTTTGATGTCTATTATTTAATAATTAATTTAATAATAGATATTATTTAATATCCATTGTCAGTTTTTAATATCTATTATTATTATTATTATTATTAGATATGACAAAAGCAGTACCCCCTCTACACACAGAGGAACCCGAAGTTTACAGTTATAAAATGGAAATTCACATTTAAAACAATCCCATTGGCCTTCCTGGTCTCTAACCAGAAACCAAGGAACAGCGAGACATGATGAGGAATAAGTGATTTTATCTCAGTCAGAAAGGAACTGAGTCACCCTTGGCTGGAGGAGAAAGGGGTGCACAAAGCAAATGGTTCTCGGGGACTTTGTCCTCTGTGGCTGTCTTAGCTGAAGTTAATGAGAACATTCCTTGGCTAAGGCGCCATCTGTTCTCTTACAGGGAGCTCCGAGGAGGAAAGCGGAAGGAGGAGGAAGGAGGTTCTGGTTAACTCTTTCCTGAACTTGGAGTCCAAGCTCAGCTCCTGGCCCCTCCAAGAGGCTTTTGATATTAAATCAAAGGAAACATGCAATTATTTAAAAGATCTTTCCATATGGGAAAACGTGGCTTTACTGAGGTTACTTGCTTTGTCCTAGATCACATAAGGAGTAAAGGGCAGAGACAGGATTTGAACTTGGGTCTTTAGGCTCCAAATTTCACATTATATACACTTTGCCTTTCCTTCTGCTGGGCAGTACTTCAAGACTTTCTTAGATACTTTGTGGAAGGGGCAGCTAGGTGGTGCAGTGGGTAGGGCATCATCCCTGAAGTCAGGAGGACCTGAGTTCAAATCTGGCATCAAACACTTAACACTTCTTAGCTTGTGTGATCCTGGGCAAGTCACTTAACCCCAAATGCCTCAGCAAAAAATTTTTTTAAAAAGATATTTTGCAGAAGAATTCCTTTTAGGAGATGCATTGGACTTGATTTCTTGATTCTGGAGTGCAATTCCACTTATACAGGCTACCACCCACATTTCAAATCCCAATCACCTCTCATCTGGACAACTAGATGGTTTGCTAATAAGGCTTTTCATCCTTTACACAGCCGTCCCCAGCTCAAAAACCTTCAATGGTTCCTATAGCCCTCAATATAAAGCAAATTCATCTATTTGATCATTTGAAGCTTTTCACAACCTAGCTCCAAACTATCTTTCCAGACTATTTAAATTCCCTGTCTACCAGACTAGTTTCCTTTCTGTTTCTCATAATAATGATATAACCTCCACCTCCAATCCCTAGCATGCCCTAGAATCTCTTTGTTATTATTCAGTCATTTTTCATTCTTCTCTGACTCTCTGTAACCCCATTTGGGATTTTCTCGGCAAAGACACTGGATGGTTTTGCCATTTCCTTCTCCAGCTCATTCTACAGATGGGGAAGCTGAGGCACACCAGCTTAAGCAACTCGGCCCAGGGTCAAACAGCTAAGAAGTGCCTAAGAACAGATCAGTTCTCTCAAAAATCAGCTCAGATGCCATCTTCCATAATGTCTTTCATGATTCCTTAGTGTTTTTTCCTCTCTCCTCCACTGAAATGACTTCACATACATTTGATATTTTTAGCCAGCAGCATATTATTCCTCCACAACAGAATGTAAGTGCCTTGAGAACACAAATCATTTTTGCTTTTTGTCTACCCATGTTCAGTACAGTGCCAATAACATAGTAGGTGCTTTAAAAATGCTTTTTGAATTGAAATGAATTGAACAGTATCCAGATCTGGGCCCGGCAATCTTTCCCCAGTAGGAAACCTAAGTTCTAACCTCTGCTCTTCTGCCCTCAAAAGGTGGGATATTAATGAATGTTTGCCGGGAAGATTGTGTGGTAAAGATAGAGTCAAGAAATCAGGTCCAAATCATCTCCTAGAAAGAATTATTCCGCAAAGTATTTAAGAAAGGCTTGAAGCACTGTGGAGCGGGAGGAAAGGCAAAGTGGATATAGTGTGAAATTTGGAGCCTAATGACCCAAGTTCAAATCCTGTCTCTGCCCTTTACTCCTTATGTGATGTAGGACAAAGCAAGTAACCTCAGTAAAGCTAAGTTTTCCCATATGAAAAATTATGAGGCTGAATTAAATTATGTATAAGGTTCTAAATTACCTTAAGGTTCTGAATGACCTTTCCAGTTGTAAATTGGGGTCCTTAACATAATAATGTCCATGAACCTTTTTAAAAAATATATTTTGATAACTATATTTCAATGTAATTGATTTCCTTTGCAATCTATGCATTTGATTTTATGCTTTTAAAATCAGTATTCTGAGGAGACATTTACAGCACACAAAAGGCTTTAAAACAAACTTGGCTTTAAATTCATAATTGTTACAGTTCTAAATCTAGGATTCTATGATTTCCCAAGGGAGTCCATTCCAGGTCAGGAATTCAAATGTCCTTAAATGCAACAGATGAGTAAAGGAAGGAAGCAATGTACTTGAGAAATGGGAAGGGAAGGGAAGGGAAAATGGGAAGATAAGGGAAGGGGAAATGGGAAGGAAAGGGAAGGGGAAATGGGAAAGGGAAGAGAAGAGAATAGAAGGGAATGGAAGGGAAGGGAAATGGGAAGGGAAAGGAACGGAAGGGAAATGGGAAGGGGAGGGAAGGGAAATAGGAAGGGAAATGGGAAGGGAAATGGGAAGGGAAGCAAAAACAAACAGGAAAGAAGGTAAGAAAAGAAAGGAGAAAATTCAGTCCACAAACCATTTCTAGCACAAGTGCCAGACTTCTTATTCCAGTCCTAAACAGTCTGTGGAATACAAGGACAAAATTGCCATGTTCAGAACTATTCTGCATATACATAAGGCAAAATGGAGTCTTGCTTATTTATGACTTCTTTCTTTTCATAGGTTTATGGCCTCTATATTTTCTCCACAGCTGTTAATAACAGTTATAATAAAAACCAATGCTCAGGGGACAGATTAGATGACTGAAAAGAATTTTACTAACCTAGACTGTAACACAAATATAAATTGGTTCTATGTGAGTTCCTTCATTCCTGCCCCCCTTCCCCAATATCCAATAGTTACCCAATGAAGGAAATTCTTTGATATTTGCATTTTGAGATTTAAAAACACATTTCTAAGAGAGTAACTGTTTTTAAAGTGGATAGACATCCCTGAAACTCTCTTAAAAGTTTCCAGCATTCAAGTCCTGCTGACCTTGGAAGGATGGAGGAAAGGGAGAGTTGTCATTTTTGCCTCCTTGCCAAACTTTTGAGCCATTTAGACTCCCAGCCACATCACTCTTTCAGAAAAGTCTGAGCTAAAAATTAATCTATTGCTCTATCACAGGGCACTACGTAAGACTCAAAAGTGTTGAATTTGTCCCATGGAGAAGCCTGTCTTAATATATGATGTATGCTGAAGTAGACAAAAGATTTGTCAGTTAAATTGTATTTTTATATCAACTCATAAATGTTTTTTTTTTTCATAACACAAAAATAACTTTTCCCATTTTGTTCTGTCAAAATGTCTCTTTCTCGGGTTATGGTTAATGGTTTAAGAAGTAATTTGCAATATAACATGTCAGTGCATTTTATAGCTATCAAAGAAAAGCACCAAGACACAAGTTTCAGGTTGTGGGTATCATTATCTGTTGGGCTTACCTTCCTTGTGGAACTGATAGGCACAAGGAAGTAATTAAGGGATCCATATTCTTTGGGGAATTGTAAGTATTCACCTTCCAGGTGTCAGATGTTAGCTCCTGGCTTTTAAATAAGAGGAAAAACCACAAAGAATACACTACAAGGAAAGTTAATTTCATCCTCTGACCAGCAATGTTTAATAATATTTGGTCTCTGGGAACAGATTTGAGGCTGCTGGGAGAAGAGATCTCAGTCTTAGAAATAAGAATTAAATTATGTCCATGTTTATTCATTACAACTTTAGATTTGTTGGAGAGGAGATGAACTTGTCGGGAGGAAATGGTCTTTTCAAAGTCCAAAATTAACCTCTGGAAAACCGAAAAAGAGCAGAGCTGTTGATTCTTAAAAAGTATTGTGTTAGTCTAGAATCAAAAGTCACGTACAATTGTCCTGTTTCTAAAGAGCTTATGAAACTTGAGTCAAAAGTTGATACCTAATTGTAGATGATATTTCTAAAGGAATGAGTCATAGGCATTTAGGAAATAAAATAGTGATCATTTCAAACCAGCATGGATTCATGAAGAACATGGCATAACAATCAACAACTATAGCAATGAGGCATTTGACAAAATTTCCCACAATATCTTTATGAGAATTGTGGAAAGATAGGAGCAGGCAATGAAATGGCTAGCAGGTTTTGTCAACTGGCTAAATAGAATCAAGTTCAAAAGATCTAATGGGAAAGACAATATGCACCTAATGGAAGAATATGGAAAACACATAGAAAATATCTGCAAAGTAACCACAAAGGGGACAGCTAGATGGACCAAAAACAGCCTCATGCAAAAAATAATTTCTTCAGCTGTATCTTGGAATTCTAAGAGGTAAAGAGGAAATACACTCAAAACTAGGGACAATCAATGCAAAAAATGGAAGATGGTGTGCTAGCTATGAGGAACAAGAAGAAGGCCTTTTTATCTAGGCCATAGACAGTGAGGAAGAGAGTAATGTGTGAAAAGATTCAAAAGCTATATAGGGACCAGGTTTGTGAAAAGTTTTGTAGAACAAATAAAGGAGTTCATAACTGATCGTAAAAATAATATGAAATAACCGGAATTTATTGAACAAGACATGGATGTAGTCAAATATTCACAGAATCATTTGCAGAATGGATAGGAAATGAAAAGCTAGAGGCAGAGAGAGGTGCTAAGGATCTGATCTTGAGGGGTGACTTATAAAGGGAGATAAGTCAAGAAATATTCCAAGTTGGAAATGACAAGATTTGAAAACTGAGGGGCATGTGGGGAAAGAAAGATTAAGGAGCAGACCCATGACTTCAAGCTCATGATATTCATTCGACGTGATCTTGAGACCCTTCTCCTGGTTGTCCTTATTTGATCACTCTCCTGTTTATCACTATCCTTTTCTTGCTATGTGGCACCCAAAACTGACCCTGATGGTACTGTACACTTAATCCCACTACAATCTGACCCTTATCACCTCCAGCTTAGTCTCCTGATAAGGTAATGCCTTCCCTCTCCAATCCATCCTTTGTACAGCTAACAAAATAATCTTTTTAGTGAACAAATCTAACCATGCCTCTGCACTGCTCAAAAGCCTCCAGGAGCTTCCTCATCCAGGTTTTTCTAGGTTTTTATTGTTATTATTATATTTATCCTTATTAATATCATTAATGATTATACTTATTAATATTATAGATAATATGTCATTATTAATCACTTATTCCCATTATTAACTTATTATTATATATGTATTGCATTTGTTTTATACTTACTAATAGTAATACTTATTATATACTTGTTGTTTCTCCTTATTAATTATTATCACACATTTTATTGCTTATACTTATTGCTATTACCAGCGTCAAAAGGGAAGATGAAAGAGGCCAATCCCTCTTCAAATTGCTGAATTAAAAGTCTCAGGGATGACATGAAAGGAACTACCAATTTCTATCATGTCCCAATCCCCAGTTTACTATACCAAAGACTTATCCTTGGAGAAGATCCAGAACAATGATTTTTGTTTGAACCAATCATTGCTGCTCCCAGTAGGAGAGTTCCTTCACTCTATATAGTATGATATGTATTTTCCTCTATGTATCTTCCCTGATTTCTGTTTTGCCACTGACTTGAAAAAAATGAATTTCCCTTGTTGTTTACTATGTGTTAATTGTGAAACTGGTATTTTAGTAGGAAAGACGCCAACTACCAAGATTGGGGTTTTCCCCCCAAAAATTGACAAAATATTCAGATATAATAATAACTCAAACTTGATCATCTCCTCTAGATGAGCAATATTTAAAGGAGCAAATAGGTATAACTCTATCCCAGCACCAACTCTCTCTGAGGAAAACAATGTGGTCTCTGGCCCCAACCCCCTTCTTCCCTCCTTTGTAGGGTATAATGTCTCCCCTGGAGAAGGATGCAAAGAGAAAAGACTAGAGATGATTATTCTTCTACAACTAGACAAGAGATTGCTTCTCTTCAACCTACATAACACACCCCAATGACACATGTTGGGAATAGCCCCAAACAAAGGGAGCCTCACTGTACATATGAGCTTCACAAGAACCTAGAGGGATGGAAGGTGCTATTAGTATCCCAATTTTGCAGATGAGGGCACTAAGGTCAAAAGGGTTGAAGTGATTTACCCATGATCCCACATGTCTAAGGAAAAATTTGAACTCAGATCTTCCCAATTACAAATCTAGCATTCTTTAAGCTATGCCATCTAGATACATTAAAATCCAAAGCTTTTAGCAAAGCTTTTAGGATCATTTACAAACTAGAACTAGCCTCCTTCGCAGCTTGATTTTACTTTACTTCCATTTTATCATTCATATTGCAACCAAACTAGTCCCCATACTTAACATGCTGCCTACTATCTTCATACATCCATGTAAGCTATTCCCCCATGCACGCCTTTTACTTTCCCCTCAAGTTCACCCTTCAAAATCCCCTTTTCCCTTCAAGACTCTTCTCAGTTGACAGCTCATGAAACCTTCCAGAGTTCCCCCAAATGGAAAATGTTCTCTTTCTATTTTCCTAGAGCACTTTCCCTAAATCTCTCCTTAGTCCCCATCCTTCATACTCATCCTGCTTTATCTGCATCCATGCCATATTCCCCTGAACAGAAGAAACATCATTTCCACTGTATCTTTCTTTTCATCTTTGCTCCCAGAGCTGTCACAGTGTCTTGCATGGAGGAAGCTCTTCATAAATGGTTGCTGAATTAACTAAAAAAGGAAGAATATAGTCTTTCATTCTAACCCTCAGGAATACGTGAAATTTCTTATTTCATTGAATATACATTTTTCTCTTAAAGATGGTACTCAGCTTTGATGGGTATGTGATTCTTGGTTGTAACCCAAGTCCTTTTGCCCTTTTGCCCTCCAGAATATTATTTTCTAAGTCTTCCAATCCTATAATTTAAAAGCTGCTAAATCTTGTGTTACTCTGATTGTGGCACCACAGTATTTGAATCGTTCCTTTCTGGTTGGTTTTAATATTTTTCCTTGATCTAGGAGCTCTAGAATTTGGCCATTATATTTCTGGATTCTTTCATTTGGGAATCTCTTTCAGGAGCTGAGTGGTGGATTCTTTCAATTTCTATTTCACCCTCTGATTATAGAGTATCAGTATAGTTTTCACAATCCTTTTTGAGCTCTTCCATGAACTGAATCCAATTCATGTTTTTCTTGGAGACTTTAGCTATAGGAACTTTGACTTTGTCATCTTCTGAGCTTAGTCTAGAAGCATGACTATGATTTTCATATGCAGAGTTGGTTATCGAGAGCTTTCTAGACTTGTGGGTTGGGTTCCCAATGTCAGCTAAGGCATTGTATTTGTATCACCGAAGATCAAGATGATATTGGACATTTTAGGTCAGAAACTGGGTCAATTTATTTTAGTTTGCCTAGTAACAAATGAAACAAACTTTAATCTGAACTCAGTTCCTGCTTATACCACAGACTTCCTATATGAGGGAATTGTCATAAATAAAATCAATATAAAAAGGTTTCAAATGTAATTTAGAACTAATTAAACATTAGAAAACTTGTTGGCAAAAGTAAAGCCACAATTTCATTGACAAGTCATCTCTTGCTAAACATCAGAGAATTCTTAGTGAAGGAAAACCTTTGATCATAAAAGATGTGGGAAATCATTCTATCAGATTTCATATCTTAACTTAAAATCAGAGAATTTGTATTAGAAAGAATAGGAAAACGCCTATAAATGTAACATATTTGGAAAACCTTTCACACAAATTTCACCTTTTCAACATCAGAAAAGTCTTATATGAGAGAAAGCTTATAAGTGTAATTAATGTGGGGAAAATTTTCAGATTTCATCTGTTACTGAACATCAAAGAATTAACCCTGGAGACAAAGCCTATGAAGATAATTACTATGGGAAAGCAGTGACCATCAAGTTGCAACTTATTGGGCATCAGAAAATACATACTAGATGGAAATACGGTGGTGAAGCAAGTATGGGAAAACCTTTATGTCAGAGTTCGAGAATTCTCTGAACAATAATCCTGAGAATATTTTGATTGAAGGGACAGTCTTTGAGATTCCTTCGTTAAATATGCTGGAGTCAAGATGTCATAGAATGTCATTAACTTGGATTAATCCTTTTTTGTTCTTTATTACCTTCTCTAGTAATCTGCTGCCAGATTGAAAAACAGAAATCTGATGGCATTTGGCAGGGGAGGGTGGATGGTGGAAGAGAGAGTGGATAGTGGCAAGAAAAAAAGGGAATGGGAGAGAGAAAGAAAAGAAGAAAGAGGAGAAAGAGGATGAAACAGAGAAAGAGAAAGAAGAGAAGAAGAAGAAGAAGAAGAAGAAGAAGAAGAAGAAGAAGAAGAAGAAAAAGAAGAAGAAGAAGAAGAAGAAGAAAAAGAAGAAGGAGGAGGAAAAGGAAGAAAGAAGAAGAAAAAGGAAGAAAGAAGAAGAAGAGGAAAAAGGGAGAAGGAAGAAGAAGAAGAAGAAGAAGAAGAAGAAGAAGAAGAAGAAGAAGAAGAAGAAGAAGAAGAAAAAGGAAAAAGAAAGAAGGAAGAAGAAGGAAGAAGAAGAAGAAGAAGAAAAAGGAAGAAGAAGAAAAAGGAAGAAGGAAGAAGAAGAAGAAGAAGAAGAAGAAGAAGAAGAAGAAGAAGAAAAAGAAGAAGAAGAAGAAGAAGAAGAAGAAGAAGAAGAAGAAGAAGAAGAAGAAGAAGAAGAAGAAACAAACCTACTATTCTTAGATACTAAAGGAATCTTAGAGATAATTCTTCTAAGTAAGAGTAGATATTCACCTAGGCATTTAAAGTCCTACCACAGGGTAGTTCCAATCTCCCTAATCCTAGAGTTTTGAGACTGTCTTTCCTTCCTTTATTCTATATTGGTCAAGCCTGATATGTCATGTCCCATCTCCATGAATCTGCACGAACCATCTCCATTCCTAAAATAATTTTGCAACTTTTAGAATCCATGTCCTACTTCAAGGCATTAAACTTTATCTAATTTGCCCTGTAAGTGAAGTCTCCCTCATAATAACTACTTTGTGTTATATTTCTATTTGTGTATAGGCTATATCTCCCCATAGACTGTGAACTTCTAGAGATCACAGGCTATATAGTTTTGATCTTGCATCTTTATTTTTTAACACACTGCATTTATTAAGAACCTACTATGTGACTGGAACTGTAGATACTTAATATATATTTATTGAATAGAATTAAATTGAATTATTGAAACTGAATGATCTTGTCCATGCATCGCATGTTACAATTAGGAAAACTGAGCCCAGCGAGGTAAAGTGATTTCAAGGGATCATATATTTAGGGCTTGAAAGAGATATTAAAGATCATGCAGTCCAGTGCCTTCATTTTTCAGAAGAGGAGACTAAGAGTGAAAGAGCTTGAGTGATTTAGTCAGGGTTATTCCTGACTAGCTAATTAGTGCTCCAGAACTAAGGAACCTCTATGGTATAGCTGAAAAGAGAACTGTTGTGGGGGGTGAGGAGTGAGAAGGAAGAAAGAAAAAAAAAAGGAAGAAAGAGAGGGAAGAAGGAATGAAGGAAAGGAAGGAAGGAAGGAAGGAAGGAAGGAAGGAAGGAAGGAAGGAAGGAAGGAAGGAAGGAAGGAAGGAAGGAAGGAAGGAAGGAAGGAAGGAAGGAAGGAAGGAAGGAAGGAAGGAAGATAGGAAGGAAGGAAGGAAGGAAGGAAGGAAGGAAGGAAGGAAGGAAGGAAGGAAGGAAGGAAGGAAGGAAGGAAGGAAGGAAGGAAGGAAGGAAGGAAGGAAGGAAGGAAGGGAGGGAGGGAGGGAGGGAGGGAGGGAGGGAGGGAGGGGAGGGAGGGAGGGGGGAGAAGGGGAGGGAGGGAGGAAGGAGGAATAGAGGGAGGGAGGGAGGAAGGAAGGTGGGATAGAGGGAGGGAGGGATAGAGGGAGAAAGGAATATCTTTTTTTCCCTACTTATGTGACCTGTAGCAAATTATTTAACTTCCTTAAGCCTCAGTTTCCTCAACTGTAAACTGAAGGGGTTGGGCCAGATGGCTGCTGATGTCCCTCCCTTTCCTTCCTATGAACTCTTTTTATACTTGCCAAGAAAGTTCACTGTGAGAACTGACTGATACTTCCTCAGCATTCAGTGACCAACGACCCAAGCAATGAATTGAATCAGCAGAAGACAAAATCCTACTGTAGGGGATGATTACATGCAAAATCCTGCTTCAGAATACACAAGGAGTATGAAAGCTACCTACAAACATAACGATTTGCTAAGGAAATAATCTCCCCAGTGTATGGAAAGCAGCTTGAGATTTCTCTGAAGCATGAACCAGTATTTGTGGCTCTCAGCAATACATGGATTTGTGATTAGGGTCCAAAAAAAGGTCAAATTTTATTTCAGATGTTCAGTTCAGCCCAGCCTGAGAACCAGATTGAGCAGCTAAGAAATGAGAAGGAAGATAATACAGAAATATCCTCTCTCTCTCTCTCTCTCTCTCTCTCTCTCTCTCTCTCTCTCTCTCTCTCTCTCTCTCTCTGTCTCTCTCTCTCTCTGTCTCTCTCTCTCTCTCTCTGTCTCTCTCTCTCTCTCTCATCTCTCTCTCTCTCTCTCTCTCTCTCTCTCTCTGTGTGTGTGTGTGTGTGTGTCTATCTCTTCTTTCTGTCTCTTTGCACCTCTCTCTCACTTTCTCTGTGTCTCTATGTCTCTCTGCCTATCTCTCTCTTTCTTTCTCTCTCTGTCTCTCTCACTTTCTCTGTGTCTCTTTCTCTCTCTCTCTCTCTCTCTCTCTCTCTCTCTCTGTCACTGTCTCTCTCTCTCTCTCTCTCTCTGTATCTCTCTCTCTCTCTCTGTCACTGTCTCTCTCTCTCTCTCTCTCTCTCTCTCTCTCTCTGTGTGTGTGTGTGTGTGTGTCTTTCTCTTCTTTCTGTCTCTTTGCACCTCTCTCTCACTTTCTCTGTGTCTCTATGTCTCTCTGCCTCTCTCTCTCTCTTTATTTCTGCCTCTCTCTCTCTCTCTCTCTCTCTCTCATCTCTCTCTCTCTCTCTCTCTCTCTCTCTCTCTCCTCTCTCTCTCTCTCTCTCTCCCTCTTTGCTTTACTATTTAGCCAAATAGATACCTATAGTAAAAGAGAATTTTCTACATCAATAAAGAACAGAGCAGTCAATCCCTCAGAGGCTTTCACATTTGATCCACTGAAGAACGGTGGAATTGGCAAATTCATGAATTCACCCCCTGCCTCAGACACTAGCCGACCTGCCCAAATTTGGAGAAGGTATATAGGTGACTATGGCATGAATATGGTGGCTTATAACACATGTATGCATATGTATTCATAGACATCTATAATTTAATCTTGCTCAGCCTCAGTTTCCAAACCTCTAAAAGAAGGATAATTTGTGAGTTGTGAAGATGAAATTAGATAGTATGTTAAGTGCTTTGAAAACTTTAAAGTCATTTCAATATTACTTATTAATAGTAATATTATTATTATTCCATCAGAAATTTAGGAACACATATTGATTTCTTGCAAGGGGGTCCAGAAGAGCCCTGCCATCCAGAAGACTGATGAGTTCTCTGAACAAATGTCTGAGTGAAAAGAATCTATAGCTATTACTCTGAAAATTTACTCATCCTGTGTTCATATTGCCCTCTGTGAAGCTTCTTCCATAAAAGCACAATCAATCATCCCTGCACTTCTAGACTCCAGACCTAGGAAGGTTCTCTACTGATGATCATAGCTTTAAAGATCAGAGATAAGGTTATATGCTGCACTTTTTTAAACTTTCTTCTTTTTTAATAATAGCCTTTTAATTTCAAAATAAACCCTTATTTTCAACATTCACCCTTGTAAAACCTTGTATTCAAAATTTTTTACACTTCCTTCTCCCACCCCCTCCCCTAGACAGCAAGTAATCCTATATAGGTTAAACATGTGCAATTATTGCTGTACAAGAAAAATCAGATCAAAAAGGGAAAAAAGGAAAAAGGAAAAAAACAAACAACAACAAAAAGGTAAAAATTCCATGTTGTGGTCCATACTCCGACCCCGCATCCTCTCTCTGGTTCCAGATGGCTCTCTCCATCACAAGACCATTGGACCTGCCCTGAATCACCTCATTGTTGAAAAGAGCCACGGCCAACAGAGTTGATAATCACATAATCTTTTAATTGCCATGTCTAATGAACTTCTGGTTCTACTCCCTTCACTTAGCATCAGTTCATGTAAGTCTCTCCAGGCCTCTCTGAAATCCTCCTGCTGGTCATTTCTTACAGAAGAATAATAACAACAACATTCATATACTAGAACTTATCCACCCATTCTCCAACTGATGGACATCCACTCACTTCCCAGTTCCTCTTTGCACACATGGTCCTTTTCCCTTTTTATAATCTCTTTGGTATACAGACCCAGTAGAGGCACATGAGCTGCTCATTTAAAGATGATGAAACAGAGGAGCAGGGAGGCTTGATTATTTGACTGAGATAGGCATTGAATGGAGATCTCCTGATCCCAAAGCCAGTATTCTTTTTTCCTTTGCTTCTCTCATTTTTCTATGTAACAATCAGCCCTCCTAATGTTGGAATTCCGTAGTGACATCACACAACTCAGCAGTCACAGTATTGGGGGGCCAGCAGGGAGAAAAGATTTGAATTTGATTTTTTTTGCTTTTCTTTATTTTTTTATTTCTTTTTTACATTTCTATTTCCAAACTCTTCCCCTTCAATCCTGAATAACTGCCTTTTACACAAGAGATGAATACTGCTTTCTGAGCAAGGGAAACATTTTCACATGAGACTCTGAAGCAAATTTCTGTAGACTTGAATGTATTAGAATCTGAACACCTAAAGAGCTGTCAGCTCGGTACCTATGATTCAGTTCATAGAATCACACAATTTTGGAACAAGAAGTACCTTAGAGATCATTTACCCTCTTATCTTACAGATGAAGAAATAAGCTTCAAGTAAAATTACTCTAGCACTGAGCATCAGAGCTGGGATTTGAACTTGGGTCCTCTGACCAGCACAGTGGTCTCTTCACTCTGCCAATTTGGTTTACCTAAATACTTATTAAGCAGAAGAGAGAGGAGCATGGAGGATGTCAGGGGCATGGAATAGTGGAGAGAGTGCTGGGCTGGAAGGAACTGCCTCATCAATCACTAAGCACTTATCAAGCACTTACCATTGTGCCGGAGGACCAAAAAAAAGGTGAAAACCTTTCCTGCTCTCCAAGAACTCCTATTTTAATGTGAGAGACACCATATGCTTATTCAACCATACACAAAATATCCTAGTAATTGGAGATAACCATGGATTCTAAAAGGTGGAGGTGAGAAGGAAGAACATTCCAGATACAGCAAAGAAAGAAGAAAGAAAAGAAAGAAAGAAAGAAATAAAGAAAGAAAGAAAGAAAGAAAGAAGAGAAGGAAGGAAAGGAAGGAAGGAAGGAAGGAAGAAGGAAGGAAGGAAGGAAGGAAGGAAGGAAGGAAGGAAGGAAGGAAGGAAGGAAGGAAGGAAGGAAGGAAGGAAGGAAGGAAGGAAGGAAGGAAGGAAGGAAGGAAGGAAGGAAGGAAGGAAGGAAGGAAGGAAGGAAGGAAGGAAGGAAGGAAGGAAGGAAGGAAGGAAGAAGGAAGGAAGGAAGGAAGAAAGAAAAAAGAAAGAAAGAAAGAAAGAAAGAAAGAAAGAAAGAAAGAAAGAAAGATAAAGAAAGAAGAAGAAAGAAATAAAGAAGAAGAAAGAGAGAGAGAGAAAAAAACCATGGGGATGGAATATCCATCATGAGTTTGTGTGGAATTAGTTCCTATGGAATTAGTTCCTACTCAAGGATGGATAGAGAGCAGGAAGCCCTGGATTCAAAACCTGCTTTTGACACATAATAGTTGCACAATGATGAGCAACTCACCTAAACTCTATGTCTCCAGATAATTCTCCTGGATTATAGATTACAAGTAAATTGCCAATCAATATCAGTGGAGGAACTACCCACTCCATGATTTTCCTTTATCAATGAAATCACAAATTTAAACAGAAAATGAAGTGTCCAAAGCCCTTCAAAATACAAAGACCCAAGTCTCAGTGAGCTTATAATGAATACAAGCAATACGATCAAAGGAAGATGGGTTTTCTGAGAAGGAAAGAAATGGAAGAATGGGAAAGATTGCTTTACAAGGAAAAGGAAACAAGACTGGAAATTGAATGCATAGTGTACATCTTCCCAATCAATGGGTTTCTATTGTACCTGCTGTCTCTCAGCACTGACCCCCTGGACCTGCCGACTTTTCTTCTTCTTAGCCCTGCTCTATACCACCACCACCACCACCAAACCAGGGGAAACCCTGCGATGGACAGTAACATCCAAAGCAATGTCATTTCAGGCTTTCTCTGATCTTGAATCTCAGCCTCATGGTGACTGCTCCTTTTGCTCCTTTAATTATTTCCCATAAAGAAAAGTTTCTATCCTTTTCATCCTTTGTAATCTAAATCTTTTAGGATATGAAGAAGAGCCCCCTTGCTCACATTCACAGTGAATTTACCTAGTTACAATAAAGGGATGCAACCAGGCCTGTGCTTTCCTTAGTATAGAACACTTCCAGTTGGAGAAACTCCCTTTTCCAATGCAGGGTAGCACCTCCTTTGCAATTTATCATCTTAGATAGTTGCTTAGTGCACTGAGAGGCTAAAAGACTTGCCCAGGCAGAAACAGTCAAAATAAATCTGAGGCAATATTTAAACCCTGATTTATCCACATGCTGACTATAATATATTGATGTTAAAACAGGAGAAACATTATACTCCATGATAATGGTCTCCTTCCTTTTCCCTTATTATACAGGAGATCCAACCAGAAGCCAATCAGCTTTGCCAGAAGTAGAACTTGACCCAAGTAGTTCCTGAAGAGTGTTATATAATCAAGAGGACCTGAGCTTCATGGTAAGTCAGAATCCCAGAATTGCAAGGGAGCTCAGAGACTCTCTAGTACACATCATCAGTAAATAAGACTGCCATCATCTCTAAAATGAGGATGTAGGATTAGCAGAGTGTGAGTAAGACATATGACGGATAGACCATATGCCAGATCACCAGGGATGACCTGCAGAGAAAATCTGTTTGCTACAAAAAAAGCATGCTGGAGCCTGAGGAAGAGGCTGGGATCAAATTATAATCTCTGTGCTCTTGGGCAAGTCTCAATCTCACTGGATCTGTTTCCTGAGTCATAAAATGGGGAGTGTCGAATAAATGATCTCTAAAGTCCATTCCAACTATAAATCTATGATTTGATGACCCCATTCTACATGAGTGAATTGATAAGAAAAACACGTCTGAGTGCCATTGCTGAATCATCATTTTGTTCTGTTGGGTTTTCTAAAGCTGCAACATGTGATGGTAATTGAGAAATTAGAGCTTTTACTGTGTCAACTCCTCCTTACTAATCAGCATCTGAAAGTGATTCCAAGTGACTTTTACAAAATTTTTCATGACAGCCCGTCCACTTTTTAGTAGAACTGGTAGAAAACATAAACAATCTATTATTGCTCATAATAATAACATTTAGGGGAGGGAGGGGGAAAAGGAGGGACGGGAGAAGAAGGGAAGGGAGAAAAGAGGGAGAGGAGGTGAGGAAGGGAGGGAAAGGGGAGGAGGGCAGGAAGGGAGGAAAGGGGGAAGGAGGGCAGGAAGGGAAAGGAGGAGAAGAGTAGAGAAGGGATGGGAAGGGGAAGGCAAAGAAAGAGAAGGGAAGGGAAGGAGAGGGGAAGGAAAGGGGAGGGGAAGGGGAGGGGAAGGGGAGGGGAAGGGGAGGGGAAGGGAGAGAAAGGGGAGGGAAAGGGGAGGGAGAGAGAGGGAGGAGAAGGGAGGGGAGGGGAGGAGAGGGGAGAGGAGGGGAGGAGAGGGGAGAGGAGGGGGAGGAGAGGGGAGAGGAGGGGAGGAGAGGGGAGAGGAGGGGAGGAGAGGGGAGAGGAAGGGAGGAGAGGGGAGGGGAGGGAAAGGGAAGGGAGGGGAGGGAAAGGGAAGGGAGGGAAGGGAGGGAAGGGGAGGGAAAGGAGGGAAGGGGAGGGAGGGCAGAGAAGGGAAAGGAGGAGAAGGGAAGGGAAGGGAGGGAAGGGAAGATAAAGAAGTAGAAGGGAAGGAAAGGGAAGAGAAACATAAAATCAAAACCATGTATAATTAATTTCCTGATTGCACAGAACAGACTAGAAGTACTACACAATTAGGCTAAGATTCCTTTCTCTCCCATGTAAATGACATTTAAAATAACATTTAAATGGAATGGTAATCTCCCCTTTCACCCACAGTGACAGATCATTACCATTCCATGTATCCTCAATCCACAATGTTCCTTTCCTTATTCTTCTATCAAACTCCTGTAAAGGAGATATCCAACCTGCTGGAAACCTTAAGGGTACCCCTATAGCACTCAGATTATCTGTTCTCTTTTATTCTTGCTACATGTCTGATCGATATTCTTTTCAAGTGTCCTTGATATATCTTAAAATCCTTATAGGATAATTTGAACATAGAATTAGACCTAGAAAGGCCTTTTGATATTAAATCCAATCCTCCCCTGTTGAGGATAAGGAAAATGAGGTATAGAATATTAAGTGGTTTGTCCAAAGAGCCAATAATAGAATTGGAATTTGTCTTTAGGTCCCCGAAACAAAATCCAGAACTATTTCTATCATACCACACACTTTTTTTTGTGTATATCATTAGTAATATCCTACAACCTACTTATATTCATCAAACATCCTTCTAGTGTCCTTTGAATTACTTTGAATTTAGATTCTCCTGAGAACAAGGTGCTGCTTGTTTCACTCTTACTACCTCATGGAATAAAGTTGCAAAAAGAGCAGATTTCTTCTCAACATAAGGAAAAATGTCCTAACCGTTGTAACTATCTGAAAATGTAATGGGCTTCCTCAGGAGGTTGTGAGTTCCCCTTCACTTACAAAGGGTCTTCTCTTTCTGAATACTTTGTAAAATATTCTAACAAAATATTGTTAGAATAGCTTAATCCAGCTAGTCCCGGATCCCTCCAAATTCTGACTTCCTGAAAGTCTGTGATGGATTTCTGGTGGATTTCTGGGTTCATTGGCTATGAACAGTTGGGGACCATTAATAATAATAGCTCACTTTTATAAACCTCACAAATGTTTTATATACTGCAAAGCACCGAATAAATGCGAGCCAACATGAACGATCCAAGTTTGCTAGTACATATGTTCTTTTCTCTTTCTCTCTCCAAGAACAAATTGAAGTTCAAACATTTAAATGGTGTTCTGCATTACAAAGGGAAATTGACCAAGTTTGCATTATTTTTACCTTAGATCTATGATTTTATTGGGTTAGAGACCTCTGGATAAGGTAACACTTTCTATCAGTTCACATTATAAGAGTTCAGAACTATTCTGCAATATGAAAAGATTGTGACTTGGGGACACTGAGAAGTTTGAGGAACTTGTTGGGGATCACATAGCTAGTGCCTGTCTACAGGAGACTTGAACCCAGATCTTACTGATTCAAAGTCTAGATTTTCATACCAGGCTTATCCATAAAAGGTAAATATTTGTTCAAATGACTGTAAAATTTACCATCATTTTAATACAATCAAACTAACACTAGACAGAATAAAAAGGTAATCTAAAGATTTGTGCAATTTTTTTAAAAATTAGACTTCTCTCAAGTCCATCACCTTAGTTCAAATGGTCACCACCTCTCCCCTATGCTCTTAGAATGACTTTCTAAATGATCTTCCTGTTCCTAGTCTCAGATCCTTTCATGAATCTACTTCTAGGGTGTTCAAGAAGTTTCAGTTGTTTCCTATTGCCTCGAAGATGAAATGGAAACTTCTCTGATTTTATTGAAAACCTTTTACCGCCCTCTTCCAAATTCCCTTTATAAGCTGAATTCCTAATATTCCCTCTCATAAGCTTTTCAATCTAGAAAAACTTGGCTTGATTATTGTTCCCTTCACACACTATTCCATCTCTTCTTCCTCTGTACCTTGAAGGGAGCAAAAGGATCACTTCCAACCCTTGGAACCTTTTGCTCACTCCAAAGGTCAACCCATGTCCTACCCCTTACTGAAAGCCTTGCCTTATTTTACCTTGTGGTTAATGTCCTTTATCCCATCTAAAGGGCTTTGTATATATAACATATGCTCTGAAGCTATTTATCTCAATTCCTGTTCAATGTAAACTCATGAGTTGGGTCTCTAGAGCTACTACATCCCCTCAGTGTCTAGAGCTAGCCCTGATGAATTAATGGTCTCTTAACCTAATTATTGGCCTAAGCACCTGTTTTAAGAGAGTTTTCTTCAAATTCAATCAACTGATTTAGTCAATCAAACTTAGGACCTTTTACAAAATGCTATTTACTAAAGTGGTATAATAAGGATAGTTCATATAAAATACCCCCAAAAGTCTGTGACACCCTCTCCCTCCAAGATATAGAGTTCAAGAAGGAGGATAAAGTTTACAGAATATTTGTGGCAAAATGGCAGTTCATAATTCCTACTTGCTGGAAGTACATATCTCCCTTTTGTGGTGTGCTTGAGAAGTTCCCTTTAAATATGGTTAGCTTCTTTGAGAGGCTCTTTAGAAACTCCAGCCAGTCTGTCCCTGATTCTTAATAAAAGACTTGGCCACTAACCACTGGTATCCAGGGGATGATACTAGAATACTGATGAAGAGATGAGAAGTCCACATCCTTTGGAACTTAAAAAGGTCCTTCTCTGGCCAATGAGGATGGGAGGGTGACTGAGACTATCCACAACGCTTCTCCTCCCATCCCCAAGAACTTCTCCTTGGGAGTTTTACTGGATTGCTTCAACGTTAGTTCTCAACTAGCTTATTATTTAATACATAATCACCATCATAATCAAATTGCCCCAGTCAATCTGAACATGCTTTCTCTGTGCAATGTCATCCCACTTCCCAAGGATTTTTTGCATTTATTGTAAAGCCTATGGATAATTTACTGATTGAAATTAAAATCTATGATACAGAGGGATTGTTTCCATATGGCTAAAGTACAGAGCATCTTATCACTTACTTTAAGTATGATGTGGTGATTTGACAGATTTATTCAAACTCCCTATATATATATATATATATATATATATATATATATATATATATATATATATATATATATATATATATGAATTGTATCTGCTTGTCTATATACTTTTTCTCACAATAGAGTAAAAGCTCCTCGAGGGCAAGAATAGGTTTCATTTTTATATCCCTGGAACCAATGAAAGTACCTTACATATATAAGATGCTTAATAAAAGTTTGTTGAATAGAATTTAGTCAAGTAGAGTTGAAAAATAAAGGACTAAACTAAAACTAAAGGGAACCAAATTCTAAATGAAGGCAAGGATTTGAGAATTCACTTAGAGAATGGAGTTCACACTATTCCATATAGAACCTACTATTCAAAAACCCAGAATGCCTGTGCTATGGCTGCAGCAGAAAATTCCAAATTCTCAATGAATAGATAGGATAGCCTGTCACAATCTACTTCTGGCCATCTGACTTCCTTAAATAAAAAGAACCATCTTGCTATGGGAGGGGGATGGCATTTCTAATGCTGTATTCAAGTAATCCAGTGACACATACAATGGAATAGAGTTCCTTAAGGCAGACAAGGACCATGGACAGAGATATCCACTAGGGCTCCATGGCCAAAAGAGTCAGGAAGACACAGATGTGAGACTATTCCCACCTTATAACAGCCCCAGATAGGTGAAAATAGTCTAAGTCTAGCATAGTACTCAACAATCACTACATATAATTTCTTTGTTCAATTTGCTAATTAGGTATAAGGGCCAGGCTTGCTTATAAGACCATAAAATCATAGCTTCAGAGCTAAGGAGTATGTGAGAGGTCACCAATTTCAGCACATTTATTTAATAGAAAAGTAAGCTGAGGCCTAGAAAGCTGAAGAGATAAAATGATAAGATAACATGAAACCAACTAGGTGGTACAATGGATAGAGCACTGGGCTTAGAATCAGAAAGACTCATGAGTTCAGATCTAGCTACAAATATTTCCTGTGTGACCCTGGGTAGGTCACTTTCAGTTATTTGTTTCAATTATTCATCCATAAAATGAACTGGTGAAGGGAATGGCAAACCACACCAGTATCTTTGCCCAAAAAAGCCCAAAATAGGGTCACAAAGAGTCAGGCACACTGAAACAACTAGCAACAACAAAAAACTTAAAAGTCCATCCTAATACTGACTATGGGACAGAGGACAAAGGGACAGATGTAGGTAGGAGGGCAATAAAATTGTACATGCACATATAAATATAATTTACCAGATTTCACATTCCTGGCAGAAAAGCAATTCTGAGGATTTTTGTTCTAGGTGATGCATGGGGGAAAAGCAGAGAATTGCTTTGTCACAAAACCCTGGTCATTTATCAGCCCCCACACTTAACAAGCTATAAATTGAGCTTCACATCACCCAGTCCAAAAGCCTGCCATTTGAGTTAAAATGGAAAACCAAATTCAATTTGGCTGGATATCAAGCATAGATTGCCCTAGAACCATCAGCTACTCCAAGACAGGCTAATCAAACACTTGGAAAGCAGAAATTCAGTACCTTATTTCAGATTTGGCCACCATCTTTCTGGGTGACCTTAGGTAAGTGGCTGACCTTCTGAATACCTCAAATTAAGTTTGACCTCAACCTATGTTTCCAATATTATTAAACCTTACTCTCTCTCCCTTACTCTTCAATATAGCCCAAATGATTTTGTCTCTCTTCTACACATAAAATATTCCATCTCCCATTTTGGGAGACGTTGCCCTGACTACTTCTCCATGTCAGAATGAATTCCCTCTGCATCTCCACCTCATAGAATTATTCTTTTCATTCCCTGGAAGAACCCTTTGCCTCTGTGGCCTCCCTTCTGACTGACTGGTTCCTCCTAGAATCACCATCATGAACCCCATGTCTAGGCCAACCATGTGTACATTTTTCTCCAGATTGTGCTCCTGACTCTCTGGGACTTTTTCTACCATCCCTCCTCCCTCCCCTTTTCATCTTCCTTGTGTGTGCTATCTTTCCACTAGAATGTAAGTTACTTGTGAATAAAGATTGTTTGTATCCCCATCCAAATACAAGGTAAATGTTTAATAAATGTTGCTGATTGGTTGATTGATATTAAAAATATTAAAGAACTTTAATGCTTTGGATTATGGGTTCCCTTTCAAACATAAATACCTCTCTTTCAGACTTCTTTCATGATTATAGTATACTAGTAATATCAGAAAATTCAGAATGAAAAAATCTCTGCCAATGACTTTTGAAACGAATTTGCATGTTTTTAATCGTAAAAGCATCTCTATAAACCAAACTGTGGGTGTCTAACATAGTGTCTTATATGTAATAGATATTAATAGATATTTGTTGAATTGAATTAAGTTGAACACAGATCAAAGTGGATATTTTGATGGAAAGGATTGACGTTTTATATGTGTATATATGTATATGTATAGACATATCAGTTTACACACATACACATATATATGTATGTATATATACATATATGTGTATATATATATATATATATGTATATATATGTTAGGATTACTAAGTGAGAACTCAGGTTGTCTGGATGGTGACAAGGTGAGAATTCAGGTTTTCTGGACAATTACAAGGTGAGAACTCAGGTTGACTTGATAGAGGGGGCAAGCTCATTGGCTGGGGTGGTTCTTCCCAGAAGCCCTTGCATTATCCCACGCCCATTCTCTGGGAGGATAAAAAGAGACAGCATTGGGCGCAAAGGGCAGATCGGCCTGGAGAAGGATAAGAGCTGGAGGAGATTCAGAGCCAGGATTCAAGAGAAAGACTCTGAATTGCATCAGGCTTGACGGGGCTCTCTGCAGGAAGGGAAGTCACTTCTTTGGACAAGAGTTAACAGCAACTGCCTGGAGACAACGGTTCGTTACAGGAAGAAGAATCTGTCGGAGAGATTTGAGTAGACACAGCAGATCTCTTCCCAGAGAGCGATCCAGCAGCTTCTGGAGACGACAGCTCGTTACAATTGGCGCCCAACGTGGGGCAAGGACTTTTGCTTATCCTGACAAGAGGAGCTAGACCAGACCTTTGCAATTTGGCGCCCGAACAGGGACAGACACAGTCCTGATTCCAGTAGAAAAGCCTCCCATCCAGATCTCAGTCTCTCTGACCCAGAACCGTGAGTAACGAGGAAACTTTGTTAAAGATTAAGTGAGCGTGCTAATAGATAAATAAGGAACTTAACTTGTTAAGGGCTAAACCAGCAATCTCTTATAGTGAAATGGGACAAACACCTTCTGTTCAAGGAAAATGTTTAGAGAGCATCATCAAGGTTATGAAAAGCCAAGGATTGATTATAATTTTAGAGGAGATTACTGAACTTTTAAGAACTGTGAAGGTCATATGTCCTTCTTTTTCTCTGGAAGAAGAATTGGATCCAGATGAGTGGAAATTAGTAGGAGAGCAATTAGGTGAACAGTACAATTACCTTTGTGACATTTTACCCTTTGGTTCCAGACCAAACTCAGTTTCCAAAGATACAATTCATACCTACAATTTAATCCAAATGGCTTTAAAAAATGTTATTCTAAAGGAAGAGATGAAGGAGCAAAATGGGGAGGTGTCAACTAAACTAGGTGAAAAGGATGAATCAGATAACAATGAAGTTAAGTACAATTCTGAGCAACAGCAACAGGAGCACCTCCCATCTCCTCCCTCAATTAACCCTTCATGGGTGGAGCAAGAAGGAGGAGAGGAAGAGGCAGAAACACAAACAGAATTGTCTGTGAAGCAGTCTAAGCCTATGACAAGATTAGAAAAAGCATTGGTTAAAGCTAAGAGAGAAGGACAGGATATAAGTGATTTTATACATGCATATCCTGTGATTGAAAATATTGACTCTGTAGGTAAAAAAAGGAGAAGATATGCACCTTTAGATTTGAATAAAATTAAGGATTTGAAAAAAGGTTGTACCCTTTATGGGGCTACATCAGCTTATGTCAAAATGTTACTAGATGGTTTGTCTTATGAAGTCCTAACCCCGAATGATTGGAAATCCATAGCAAGGACATGTCTGGAACCTGGAGAAAATTTATTATGGCTTGCGGAATTTCATGAATTATGTAAAATTCAAGTCAGATGCAATTTGGAAATAGGAGTTAACACACAATTTACTTTTGAGCACTTAGCTGGTGAAGGTCAGTATGGAGAGAATTCGGAACAGATTAATTATACCATGACAATATATGAACAAATTGCTAAGGCTGCAATAAAAGCTTGGGGTGTCCTTCCTGGACAGAAAGATCGTGGAGAGGCTTTCACTAAAATACAGCAAGGTCCCAATGAACCTTTTGCAGATTTTGTGGGACGTTTGCAAACTGCTGTCAAAAGAAGTATTGGAGAAAATGCAGCTACAGAAATAATGACCAGACATCTGGCTAAGGAAAATGCCAATGAGATTTGCAAAAGAATTATATGGGGATTAGACAAAGATGCTCCTTTAGAAGAGATCATAAGACGCTGTGCTACAGTGGGAACAAATGCTTTTTACACCCGGACAATGATGAATGTGGAAAGACAGGGTCCCTCCTGGCAAGGGCCTTCTAGAGAAACTCGGCGATGTTTTCAATGTGGAAAAATTGGACATCTAAGAGCTCAGTGTAGGTATGGAGATACAGTGAGAAGACAGGGTGAAAGAAGACCTAAAACCCCATGTCCAAAATGCAACAGAGGATTCCATTGGGCATCAGAGTGTAGAATAATTCAGGGAAATGGGATGAGGGGCCCAGGTCCAGGGCCCCAGGCAAAAAAGACTTGGGGCATGATGGCAGCTGATGTTACATCCAAAGAACCTTTAGAAGGCCAGGACTCTGATTTAATCAATCAGCAGAGAAGCAATCACATGGCAGAAAGGGATTACCCAATCAGTCAACCAAAAGGCAATCAGATTGCAAAAATGGATTACACTTGGGGAGAATACAGGCCTTTTAAACCAACAGGGCTGTGTCCAGTGCAAACAATTCCAATGTAATTGCCAGATGATGAGAAGAGATTTAGAAAGTGGTAAATAGAAGGTAATTAGATAGGTTAAATGCCTGGGAGAGAGGGTTTGCTTGTATTTCTTCAGCAGGAGAAGGAATTAGATGGGTGCCAACGAGTCATATTCGCCTTGTCCATCAGAGAGAGACAGAAAAAGAGAAAGACCTCAAAATAAAGGAGAAGATCTAAGAAACATCTGACACTGAAAGAGCATGGATAATAAGAAGACTGTTAAAGAACTTTAAAAACCAGCAGGAATCATTGGACTTCCTCACACAAGATGAGACTAATGGACAATGGACTTATGGACATTTATAAATTTTCAATTTATGATTATGTTATATACTTCTAGCATGTGTTACGTTACTATGTTACTATATACTTATGTAATTTATGTAATTATCTGTAATACTTCCCATATTGATGGATTTATGTTTCAAGGTCATGACTGTCCTATGTTCTAAATCAAAAGAAAGGGGGAGATGTTAGGATTACTAAGTGAGAACTCAGGTTGTCTGGATGGTGACAAGGTGAGAATTCAGGTTTTCTGGACAATTACAAGGTGAGAACTCAGGTTGACTTGATAGAGGGGGCAAGCTCATTGGCTGGGGTGGTTCTTCCCAGAAGCCCTTGCATTATCCCACGCCCATTCTCTGGGAGGATAAAAAGAGACAGCATTGGGCGCAAAGGGCAGATCGGCCTGGAGAAGGATAAGAGCTGGAGGAGATTCAGAGCCAGGATTCAAGAGAAAGACTCTGAATTGCATCAGGCTTGACGGGGCTCTCTGCAGGAAGGGAAGTCACTTCTTTGGACAAGAGTTAACAGCAACTGCCTGGAGACAACGGTTCGTTACAGGAAGAAGAATCTGTTGGAGAGATTTGAGTAGACACAGCAGATCTCTTCCCAGAGAGCGATCCAGCAGCTTCTGGAGACGACAGCTCGTTACATATATATATATATATATAATTTTGGCCCTTTTGTCAATACATTGACATTCATTTCTTTAGCCACATAGACTGAATGAAACAGAATAGAATAGAATGAAAGCAACATTAATAAACATAAGACTGGAGCAAGTTTTTCAAAGATGAAGAGATTGCTGTTGGGATGAAAGCCTTACCAGTTTCTTTCCTGCTGTTTTCCAGATTATATTAGCCTAAGGAACCTTTAAGCATCAACCTTTACTATCCAAGGACAGCTGAGTGCTGAAGACACAGAGGCAAGTAGTTTCAAGAGGCCACAGTGTAAGTAAAAAGAATACTTCAAACCGAAAGCAGAAGGAAAAGCAGCAGATAAAACTCAGAAAGAGGAAAATGGGATTTCCACACTTCAAGATGCAGTATTTATTTTGAGATTAGGCAGAATCTCCTTATATTCTATAATATGGCTGGGAGACCTTTATGGCCAGACACTGTGGACCCATGATCCAGACATCAGCTAAAGAAATTGTGACTGGGAGAACAGACACCAATAAAATGAGGGAGGGAGGCTGAATCTAAGAAGTGAATAAAATATGTAATCTTTGTTATATACAGTTAATGCTTCTGGTTTTCCTGTGTGTTTTTTTTTAATTAACTAAACTTTATAATCATAACCAGTGAGAAAAGTGATAAATGAAAAAGAAAGGCAAAGGTAAGCCATGTGTTCAGTAGAATGGAGGCATAAGCCAAGAGATTGAAAGTATCATATTCCTTGAAGAATAAGAACAGACCTAAAAGTGGAGAGCTGGCTTACAGCCAGTGGATATAGTGTTAGAGGTGATTGATTAATGTCTGTTGTTGTCCATGGTCCTGATTGTTCATAAAAGTTTCATTAAGATACTATCATGTAACAGATAGAGAGAAAAGAGAGAGAGAGAGAGAAAGAGAGAGAGAGAGAGAGAGAGAGAGAGAGAGAGAGAGAGAGAGAGAGAGACCTTATGACATATATGTATGTCATATAATTGATTTAAGCTATTCCCTTGAGTCTA
The DNA here is from genome assembly GCF_048593235.1 of Sminthopsis crassicaudata. Taxonomy (NCBI): domain Eukaryota; kingdom Metazoa; phylum Chordata; class Mammalia; order Dasyuromorphia; family Dasyuridae; genus Sminthopsis; species Sminthopsis crassicaudata. Next base: position 16,622,306 of record NC_133619.1, on the reverse strand, counting down.
TTCTATTGAGGCATATTTCATATTTTGTTCAAACTAGACAAAGCACAAAATGTTGGTGATGGGAGAATGTATGAAAATGTGGAGCCTTGGATAAGTTCATATAGTCTATAGTTTAAGGATCACAGTCTCATTGTTTTGAAAGGGCACTACTCCTCTACAACACTTTTCTAATTTCATAGATCAAACCTTTCAACACTTCAATTAATAAAATGAATAAGAAATGAAAATCACTAATCCTGTCTAGGGAGGCTAGCTAGCAGCAAATTCAAATCTGCCTTCAGATACTTACTAGTTATGCAACAAGTCATTTAACCTTGTTTGCCTCATTTTCCTCATCTATAAAATGGGTCAGAAAAAATAAATGGCAAACTGGGCAAGTCACTTAACCTTGTTTGCTTCAGTTTCCTCATTTATAAAATGAACTAACTAGAGAAGAAAATGGCATATCATTTCAGTATCTTTGCCAAGAAAACCCCAAATGGATCACGAAGAGTCAGACATGACTAAAAATTCCTGAACAGTGACAAAATTATGAATAAGATATGCTTTCAGTGGTAACTGTGGGACTTTGAAAAGGTCCTCACAGGAACTGATTTTAGACCTGGATATTTTTTATATCTTCACATTGCTTAGTTATTATCAAAAGAACACTTTTAAATTATGATGTGAGGACATTTAATTAACTTTTAATTTTAATGACTCCAGGAGGAAAACTATTTATAGCACATTTGTGCCTACTTTGTTTCAGATATAAGACATAATGAGTGATCTGTGAGGGGGAAATCACATTCAAATTTGTGGGGGGAAGCAAACGACTCAGCAAAAATGGAAATGGTGTCCCCTGGGTGGTTTGGTTTGGTTTATCAGCTAATAGTGTCTGGAACAAAAGGCAGTAATGTGTAATGATTAGAGGTAGTCTCAGAGTCAATATGATCTGGGTTCAAATCTTTCCTCTGATATTTATGACTTTGTGAGCGTACATAATCTCCCAGAGCCCCAGGCAACTCTTCAAGAGTTTGAACTGCAGAATAGTTGCTGAGTGAGGGCGTTTTTCCTCATCAAGAGCTCCCTATGCTAATAAAATGACTGGAAGAGAAAGGGGGAGAGGTTAAAGGAGAAAAGGAAAAGAAGGGAAGAAGAGAAAGAAAGAGAAGAAAGACAGAGAAAAAAGGGGAAAAGAAAGGAAGGAAGGAAGGAAGAAAGGAAGGAAGGAAGGAAGGAAGGAAGGAAGGAAGGAAGGAAGGAAGGAAGGAAGGAAGGAAGGAAGGAAGGAAGGAAGGAAGGAAGGAAGGAAGGGAGGGAGGGAGGGAGGGAGGGAGGGAGGAAGGGAGGGAGGGAGGGAGGGAGGGAGGGAGGGAAGGAAGGAAGGGAGGAAGGGAGGGAGAGAGGGAGAGAGGGAAGGAGGGAGGGAGGGAGGGAGGGAGAAAAACCTAGTATTAGTGTAATTTGGCTCAACTTCCTGAAGTAAGCACGTTAAAAATATCTGTTGTATTGGAAAGATGGAAAACACTCAGAAACATCTCATTGCAAGCAGAAAAGAACCAAAAAAATAATCTGACACTGATGATTTAACAAATGTGTGGATATTTTCCTTCCATTGTCAGGGATGGCTGTGGCTTTTGACTCTTTTTTTTTCATAGAGATTCCCTAAATAAGGCTGTAGACTGAGCAGCAGGGAAATTAAGTCAAGGAAGGCAGGGGGAAGGTACAGTGGGAGACACAGGTGATGTACATAAAGTTACTGATCAGATTTATTTTTCCCTGTTTATATCCCTTTAAATTACTGCCCCCAAAATTACAGCCTCTGAAAGGTGGGCACATAAATTTCTGACTTTTAAAACCACTTTCTTTCAAGATTGATGAATAGCTTTTGTCACTCGTGAGAATAATTAGGAAGTTGTGCTAGCTGTCACTGAGCTCTGCTGACACTCCTTCCCCTTCTAGGTTTTGTTACCTGCCTGTCAGGCATTTGGTACCATTCATGGATGGACTCAGTGGTGAATTATGATGTGTTCCCTCCTGGGAGAAGCTTTGTCAGAATGAAATAGCACCCATAATCCTCTGAGCTGCCACTACCATAGGAAATCAACATGGCAGACTGGCTTGGTACAAATGGCCAATCCTTCCTCCTCATGGAGCTGCTTTTCACAGAATCATGGACACTCCAAGGCCAAGCCAACCATCCTGAACCTAAACAAGAATTCTTGTTTTCAATAATCCCAGTAATCTGGCTCAGACATGAAGATCTCAGGTAGAGGGAATCGATGACCGTTTTAGGTGTGACTTTCTGTCCTACATGTGGACAGCTTGGATGATTAGCAAGGTTTCTCCTCCAATCAAGCTTAAATTGGCTTCCTTGAAACTTTCACGTGTTGTTCCTAGTTCTGGGGTCAAGCATAGAAAGTACAATTCCTCTTCTGCCTGAAAGGAAATATTGTAGGGGCTGGTCCTGTAATTTCGATGGCAACGGGAACTCCCAGTTCCTACCAACAAAGCAAATCAGCATTTCTTCTTCAACTTACAGTCAACATCAATTCACCAATAGTCCTTAAGCACCTACTATGTGTCAGGCACTATGCTAAGTGCTGGGGATGCAAAAAGAGGTAAAAAACAGTCCTTATCCTCTTAGAGTTTGTGAGAGATGCTGATGTAATCCTAATAGTTCATTATTATTTTGACCCACTATTTACTCATTATTATTTTTACCCAAGTTGAAATTTTATAGGCTATTAAAAAGCAATGCGATAGAGTGGAGTAGAGTGCTGGAGTTAGAGTCAGAAAAAATCTAGGCTCCAATCCCTCCCCTGTCACATAATAAGAGTAATTGAGAATTCGCAATGCACTTTAAATTTATACTCTTATTCGATCCCAATTTGACAGATAGGTAGCTACCTAGAATTGCCCAGACTCCTATAGTAGTAAGTCTCCAAGGCAAATCACTTTAACATCCCATGACTTACCTCTCAGGGTTAACTCTGAAGCATTATATCAATCATTATTTATAGCAAGAAACCAAACCCAGTGGAGAAACAGAGAGACAGCTTGAGTTCTCCAGAAAAGACACCCATCCATTTTCTGAGAATCACTTCCTTCATCTTTGACACTTTTTCATCAGACAGTGTCCACACCTCTGGTGTTTGTGAGGACAGATATATGGAGAAACATGCAGTGGATATGCTATCGGGGGCCCATAGTATCATCTTGCTTGGAAAATGATAAGCTGGAGGTAGATTAGCTCGTGTCCCTTGCAATAGTGATATACCATCTCTGGAAAAAGTGGGATCCAAAGCTCCTTTCAACCCCTTTGAGAACATCAGCAAACTAAATAATTCTTCCCTTTTATGTGTCAATTAAGTCCTCAGAGACTTTCTTACTCCCCTCCAATAGGAAATCAATCTAATAATGTTTAGGATAAGGAGACAAGCAGAGCAGGAACTGAATGAATGTGGCCTTTGGGGTCTTGTCTAAAATATGTTTTATTGCCTAGCCAAGGAAGACTATGGGGCTACTTTGGTTAAATGACTAATAGAGGAATCAGGTTGGGCCCTTTGTCCCAAAACAGTATGAGATTCTAGATTTAGATTTATTAGGGACCTTGGAAGTTGCTTCCATCAACCTCTATTTTTCAGATGAGGAAACTGAGTCTTAAAGAGTGATTCGGTCACAGTTACAAAGGTAGAAACACTCTAGATCTGACCCAATATCTACAAAGCCAGCACTCTTATACTGCCCCATGCCAGAAGCTACCTCACCTAACCTAAAACTGTGTTTTGTAAGAAAAGGATGAATGAAGGCAAAAAAAAGAATAGAAAGAAGGAACTGTTTGGGGAAAGGCAAAGAAAAGTCATAGAATAAAGACAGGATAAATAGAGAAGGAAGAATAAGGCAAAAGATATGAGGAGAAAGAGGGGATAAGGGTTAGAGCAGAGAGGAAAGAAGAATGCTGTGTCACTGTGTCATTAAGAGTTCATAATTACAGAGCCCTTTGTGAAACACTTTACATATGTTATCTCATTTGATCCTTAAAATTCTGTTATGAAGGTGCTACTATTATCCCCATTTTACAGATGAGGAAACTAAATTTAAATGCCCAGTCTCTTGCCCAAGGTTCCATAGTAAGCAACTGAAGAGGAATCCAGACCCAAATCTTCCTCTATCCAAGTGTAGCACTCTATGTATTATGTCACTCTATATAATTTTCAAGGACAACTAGGTGATGCAATGGATAGAATACTGGGTCTTGAATCAGGAAAACCTGAGTTCAAATCCAGCCTCAGACACTTACTTAGTTTGTGACCCTGAGCAAGTCCCTTCACCTTTTCACATCAGTTTCCCTATCTGTAAAATGATCTGGACAAGAAATGGCAAACCAGTCCAGCATCTTTGCCAAGAAAACCCCAAATGGGGTCACCAAGAGTCAGACTTGACTGAACAACAAACGACGATATAATTTTCTCTAATTGATATCGAGTTCAATCAACCATAAAGAGCCTTTGCTGCAATTTTAATGACTCAGGGTAGGGGGAGACTAGGCTTTAAGTTATAAGGAGTCAGCCTCGTTTAAACCCATATGAGAATAAATGTTGTCTCTTAATTAGAGCTGATAAACAGCAGATGAGAAATGCCAATGGTTCCCACTAGAAGATTTTAGTTGTCTCTAGGATAAAAGATAAGTTTCTCTGCTTGGCTTTTAAAGCCCTTAATAACCTGGCCACAACTTCTCTAGTTTCATTGAACAGGATTTGCCAAAAGTCTTAGCTCAGCTGTAAAACACTGAAGGCCAGGAGGGCAAGTCTTAATGAAGATTAGTTGCATCAAATTAAGGGACCAATGCTTAAAGCTACACTAAAATTTTTGGGACATACTTACTGTACTTTAGTCCCTCCCTAACTACTTGTGTTAATATTGTATTTATTCTGGGTATATTTGTATATCTATATGTTGTCTCCTTCAACAGAATGGAGGCTCCTTGAGGGCAGACACTTTTTGTCTTTGTATCCCTGGTACCTAGCACAGCACCTGACACATAGTAAGTGCTAAATAAATGCTTATTTAGCAACTCATTCCACTGTACCAGTATTTAGGACATTCTTTTGCCTTCCTCTAGCACCTTGGCTCATATTTTCCTTCCTCCATCTCCCATTTCTTACAGTCAAACTTAGGATTTCAATCCTAAAAATAGACTTCCAAGGGAGACATTGGCATTGACTGCATAGACACCCCCACATATTAACACGTTTAGTGCTAGACCCTGAAAATTTCTATTCACTAATGCCTGAAGACCATAACAGTGCAATGGAATTCTTTAAAGTTACCTCTCTTCTCTTTTATAACAAAAGCCTCTGGGGGAGAGAGAGAGAGAGAGACAGAGAGAGAGAGAGAGACAGAGAGAGAGACAGAGAGACAGAGAGACAGAGACAGAGACAAAGAGACAGAGACAGACAGAGAGACAGACAAACAGAGACAGAGAAAGAGAGACAGAGAGAGAAATGAGAATGAGATTTAAGCTGGGGTTAAGAAGGGGTGGGAATGAGGATGAAAGGAGACAAGAATGTAAATAACATGTTGAAAATAGCACGAGATAAAATCCTAGATTAGAATTGCTGAATATGTCCTTTCCAACACCTTTGGGGAGGTCAGTTTTAGTTCTTGATGGGAAAAAAAAAGGTGAGAACACTAGAAAATCATTTCAAAAACTAGTTGCCAGGAGGTCAGAAAGGTAGCAAATTACAAACAACAGTTTGTCTGAAGAGAAAAGGAAAGATGACCTTGGGGGCTAGACCGCTCTGATGGGGTTTGTTGCCCCCAAGATTTGTCAAGATTAGTGTTTCTATTATAAGACCAACCTATAATTTCAGAGCCCTGTTGCATACAAATGAGGCAATCCCTGAAAAACATCCAAAAATACAAAAGAGACATCTTAAAGGAGAGAAGGGGGTCAGGCCATTTTTTTTTTTAGAAAACAAATTTCCATCTTGCTGCCTTGGGCAGTCCAGAAGGAGCTGTTTTGTTTACCGGGATAATATTCAGCAGCATAGGAGAGAAAGGTTTTTTTATTAAAAGCAACAACTGAATTATTCACCTTCACAGAAAAAATACAGGCAAATAGCCCCCTTTCTACTCAGGGCTGAAAAATATGACCCCCAAAATGAGAAATATGACCCAGGAGGGCAGCAGTATTGAATATATTCACAAAAGAAGAAAATTGATCAACATTATCTTCTTTGATGTGTACTAGTTTCAATATTATTTTTATTCAATTCCATTTATTTTATTAAGTATCCCATATACACTGAATTCTATCAGAATGTTGAGAAAAAGAAAAAGGAAATACAGTAGTTCCCTCCTTCATAAAGTTTACATTTCATTTGAAAATGCTCAACCTAGAACTACTGCATTCTCAACTAACCTTGGCTAAGCCTCTGCTCTGCTGGACTTGATGTAATGCTGAGGTCTTTGCTTCCCTTTCACATTGTGTGGGCAGGGGTAGCTAAGTGAGCTCTTGCATTAAACTAAACAGTATTAATTTTTACCATAAATAGAGACTGGACTTATGATTTCATCAGCACTCAATCATTTGGAGAAGAAACTCCCTCTACTGTTAGATTCTTACTAAGTGCTAAGTCAGTACCACCCAATGTTCTAAATCAAAAGAAAGGGAGACGTGCAGTGGATAGAGCACCAACCCTGAATTCAGGAGGACCTGAGTTCAAATCTGGTCTCAGACACTTAGCACTTCCTAGCTGTGTGACCCTGGGCAAGTCACTTGACCCCAGCCTCAAAAAAAAAAAAAAAAGAAAAGAAAAAAAAAAAAAGAAAGAAAGAAAGGGGGACTCTACCAGTGTAGATTTCTGTTTGAGTCTTAGAGAGCTGTCTAGAGCAATGATTTTAGTGACCAAGTTTAGGGTCGTGCTGCCGTGCTTAATTTTGTACAAAGTACATTCAAACATATCTTGTCCTAATGTCATTCTATGAATTGGATGTTCCTTTACACAGGATAGGCAAATTGGGGCTAACAAAAGTTGAATAATAAACCAGTGTTCACGTTGCCCTTAAATGGCAAAGTTGGCCACTAATCAATATCACTCAGAATGAAAGTCATTGGTAATTATTCTTATGGATTTGATGGGACTAAAGGATGAGCAAAAGAGTTCAAAAAAAATTTAAAAACATTAAAAAATAAAAAATAATTTAAAAAATTTAAAACATTAAAAAAATTTTAAACAAATAAAATATTAAAAAAAATTTTTAAATATCTATTAAAAAACAGTTTAAAAGAATTTGTTTCAGGTCCCTCTTATTTCTTCTCATTGAAAAAAATAAAAGTAACAATTTTACATAGTCAAATAAAATCCTACATTGTCCATATCTAAAAATACATGGCTCCTTCCATATCTGGAGTCCATCCTATTTTCTGTAAGGAAACGGACAGAAGGCTTCTTTTCAGTCCTTTAGAATCATGGCAAGTTATTACATTGATCAGAGTTCTTGTGTCTTTTAAAAAGTTTATATTTATAATATTGATATTATAGCAAAAATTGTTCTCCTGATCTATTGCTTTAGTCTGGATCAGTTCATACAAGTTTCTAAAGGTTTCTCTGAATCCATCCCTTTCATTATTTCTTAAGATATAGCAGTATTCCATTGCATTCAGACACCATAATTTATTCAGCCATTCCTAATTGATGGATATCCCCGTAGGTGGGGGCAGAGGAATAAGTTCATATATGTTCCAGGCACTGTGCTAAGTTTTTTTTACAAATAGTTCATTTGGTTCTCACAATAATCCTTCAAGGTAGATGCTATTATGGCCCCATTTAACAGTAGAGAACACTGAAGAAGACAGTGTGAAGGGATTTTCCCAGGGTTACACAGCTAGTAAGTATCTGAGGCTGAATTTGAACCCCAGGCCTTCCTGACTCCAAGTGCAGAGCTCTATCTATTGCGCCATCTAGCTGCTCATTTCCTGGTCTTTGCCACTACAAAAAGACTAATTATAAATATTTTATACATATAGCACTAGTAGAAATAGTGCAGGATCAAAGAATATGCAAAGTTTACAGCACGGTTCCAAATTACTTTTCAAAAAGCCTGGACCAATTCACAGCTCCCCCCAAAGTACATTAATGCACCTTTTCTCCCACAGTCTCTCAAAGAATTTTCATTGTTCTTTTTTGTCATCTTTTCTAATCTAAAGAGTTTCTTTAATTTTCATTCCTCTAATCATTTTTTCATATTGATAACTTGTATTTCTTCCTTTGAAAACTGCTTTTCATATCTTTTGATCATTCATAAATTGAGAAATGGCTCTTTTTTATAAATTTGAATTCATTTCTTATATATCTTGAAAATGAGACTTTAATCAGAAAAACATGCTGCTAAAAATTTTTCCCTCCAGTTAACTCTTTCCTTCTAATTTCAGCTGCCATGATTTTGTTCATACAAAAACTTGTCATTTATGTAATCAGGAGTAATAGATCCTAAACTTCAGGAATTTTGGAGTTCCTTGGACAATCATGAGATCAGATAACTTTAAGATATATTCAAGTTCAAAGATAGGCAAAGTCATCTTTTACAACTCCTGGCAGTATTTTTGGATATAATGAATCCCATGAAGTTGAAATTTTGTCCTGTGAAGGGGAGTACAGGACAAACCTATTGATTTCACCCACTTGGAAATTTGACTAATTAGTACAGGGCCATGCTCAAGTTTATCTTTATAATATCCGAGAAGAGAGAATATTGAATAGATTGAAAAAAATCTGGAAAAAGTGAAAGCAAGATAGCTACCTAAGAAACCAATTTTTAGTATCCTTTAGCACTTTCATAGGGTCCATTTATTTCTCTTCATCCTACTTGGTGTCCAAAAGACTTCTATTAAACAGCACTGTCATTAAGTTGCCATTAGCACTAGGTCTTGATTAGTGCAAATAATGAATCTCCCGAGGTGGTCCCATAATTTGAATCTCCACAGCATAGGTCCATTGAGCTGGAATGATGGTTTTGTTTTTTATCATGTTCTTCATAATTATAATTTTGAATATACGTGACTCCTTCAGGGTAATTTGTTTGCACTAATCAGGACCTGTCTGCACAGCAGATACCTGAAATCCATAAAATTTTATTTTATTTTAATTATGTATTTCAGGCTTTTTACCAGTTCAAACTTGACCATTCCTATCCCTTTAATCTGAAAAGGTAACATTCCATAATATAGTATTCATCCAAAAATTCATCTGAAAATGAAAAATTAGACCTAGCAAGTGACTGAACTATGCTCAGGGATAATCATTCACTTTACAAAAGGATGCTTCTCTCTGTTTCTGTCTTTGTCTCTCTGTGTGCATGTGTGTGTGTCTCTTGTCTCTCTCTTTCTCTCTCTGTCTCTTTCTCTATATCTCTCTTTCTCTCACTACTTTAAAAGTGTGTGTGTATATTTGTGTCTGTCTATCTCTCTCTGTATCTCTCTTTCTCTCATTACTTAAGTGTATGTATATGTGTGTCTCTGTATCTCTGTGTGTGTGTATTTCTCTTTCTCTCACTACTTTAAGAGTGTGTATGTCTGTCTTTATCTTTTTCTCTTTCTGTCTCTGTATGTGTGTTTCTCTGTCTCTGTCTTTGTCTCTCTCCATCTCTCTCTCTGCCTGTCTCTGTCTGTATCTCTCTGTCTCTCTCTCTCTCTGTCTCTTTCTCTCTGACTTTGTCTCTGTCTCTCTGTGTCTGTGTCTGTCTGTCTGTCTCTCTCTGTCTCTCTGTCTCTCTCTGTCTCTTTCTCTCTCTCTCTCTCTCTCTCTCTCTCTCTCTCTCTCTCTCTCTCTCTCTCTCACACACACACACACACACACACACACACACACACACAAAAACCAGATCCATTGTTGCATTTAACACATAGTTTGATTTATATATGATTTGCGGAGATTATCACAAAATCCTGACGTAAATGAGACTAGTACAGGCATGAAGGACCTTGGACAGCATCTCAACATCCGGAGAGCTGTTGCTAACATGTGATGGATGCTTTTTAGAGCATCGAAGCATGATTAGATGTTCTGTAACTACTTCCAGTCTGCTAAGCATGTTAACTCACTAAGTAGCCAGAACTACAACTACCAATGGATCAGTCAAGCAACAAACATTTATTAAGCCCTTAATATGTGCCCAGCACTGTGCTAGATCACTGGGATGTGAGGATGAAGAATGAAGCAATCCTTATTTAGAAGGTGCTTACGTTCAAATCAATCCCAAAGATCAAACTCAAGTGAAGAAGCAACCTGACTAAACTGAGGCAGACACTGAACGGAGGACCCACAGATTCCCACTGTTATTTATCCTTGCACTGATCCAACCATTAAGCCAAAATGGCTTAATATGTTACATTTTGAATCAGATATTGCAGTAAAGACTTGGAATCAGGTAAACTTAAATTGACTCTTGGCAGTGACCCAGTGATGTGACTGTGGGTGAAACATTTCTGGGTCTCCTAATGTGAAAAAATGTTGATAATAATAATGGTGCCATATTCCTCTCACATTTGTCAAGAGAAGATGACTGTAATCCTTAAGGCAGCACACACGAGTGTTACCATTACCCTTTGCCAGTTTTCTCCTTGGGAGAATGTTGACCTCCAGATATCAAAAGCGAGGTGACGGAACATCGTTGTTCATTATCGTGATGCACTTTGTGGGACTAATGGAGTCTCCTTTATATTCCCAAAGGAAACACTCACCTCTTAAATCTGTTTCCTTTTTTTTTCCAATGGCCTTTCACTGGATGCTGTTGTGCTTGTCACAACTATTCGTCATCCTTGTCACAAAGAGAGCAGTCTGGAGAAAGAATTGGTACTGTAGTTTGTACCACAAATAATATCCATCTTATGCTTTTCCAACATGAGCTTTCCTGCTGTCAGTACATTAGCGTAAGCCATCAAGACGAGAGCTTCCGATCTCTTTTCTCATCCTCACTCACTCTAACACTTTGGAGAACCAATCATTTTTCTTTTTGTTTTCGTTCTGGTTTTTTGTTCAGATTGGGTACCCCCATTCCTCCCAAGTGGGAGAGCAACAGACATTCATGGCTCCATACCCATACTGCACATACTCCCCTTTTTTCTGATCTGGGCCAGTTTGCCCCTCCTTAGACAGCCTAGTGCCACACACACCTCAGGGTGCTCACTATAAGACTTAGTGTGAACCCTTTATTGGTTCTACCTCTCTGGTATCTGACAATTTCTAAACTTGAATTATCTACCAGCCTCAGTCTTCCCAAAAGTCTTCCTCATACAAACCCTTTTCCCTAAACTCATCTCAACACATGCGTCCAGCTCTACTGAGTGGCTTCTGGGCTTTGAATAGAATTAGTCCAGAAGATAAAGCAAGCCTAGAAGCTTTGTTTTTAAAACAGACTGGCCAAAGGGAAAGTCATGATGGGAAACTTCACAGCATACTGGTTTGTGATCCCAAGTTAAGGAATCGTACGCTATCTTTGAGGCCATAAATGCTAGTTGCTTTAGGGATGATCCTTTTCCCTAACAACCAAAGCATATGCCAATTGTCATCTGCTAAAGCCAAAGAGAATTGAGCCCTTCCACTTGAAAATAGAGATTACCTGGAGTCCTTATTTTTTTTTTCTTTTTCTGAGGCTGGGGTTAAGTGACTTGCCCAGGGTCACACAGCTAAGAGGTGTTAAGTGTCTGAGACCAGATTTGAACTCGGGTCCTCCTGAATTCAGGGCTGGTGCTCTATCCACTGCGCCACCTAGCTGCCCCCTGGAGTCCTTATTTATAGAATCTTACTCCTATTCCAGGAGAGGGCTCACGGAGTAATGGGTAGGGAACCCTAAGGCTAGCTCCCCGAATATATATCTCATGAAGGGTTCTCTTTAACTTCCACCTTATGAATGTTTATCCGGACATTGCTATAGACTTCATGTCATAACCATAATTTACCACACTGGCCCCAGGTCACACTTCTTAAAATACACTCTCAAACTGAAATTTAAGACAAATTGAGTTGAGAAGGCAGGCAGGATCCCAAGACAACAGGGTTTCTTGTAGGACAAGCTGCCAATTAGGGGTTTGGGGTGGAGCTGTTATTCTCTGGGGGTAAAACAGGATGAGTCTATACCTTCCAGAAGCTACCCATGTTTTTACTCATCTCCCTGGGCTTTCTACCTCTTACATGTCTTCCACTATAACATAAGCTTCTGGAATGCAAGGACTAGGTCATTTTGGGGTATTCTCATCATCAGTGCCTTGTACACCATAGACACTTAATCAGTGCTAACCCCCTTCCACCTGTCCAGTCATCTTATAACTTACTTTTCTCCATCTATTCTTTGATTCAATGTCAGACTTCCAAGAACAAGATACTCCATCTCTTAATTCTGGATATTCTTTATAACTGTTCCCCATTCCTGGAAACTCTCCTTCCTCTACTCTGACTACTGACCTCCCCAACTTCCTTTAAGTCCCAACTAAAATCCCATCTTCTCCAGGACCCTTCCCTTAACTTCAGGGCTTTCCTTCCTAATTATTTTCTGGCTTCTTTGCAGATATTTGCTTCCATGTTGTCTCTTTCCTCAGATTGTAAAGACAGGGACTTTTTCTTCTTTTTGCATCCCCAGTGCTTAGCATAGCGCTAGGTGTTTAATAAATGTTTATTCACTGACTATTGACTGATTGCTGTGACTTGGTTCAAAAAAGGCAAAAATAGGAACCATGGGAGGGAGTTGAAAAGAGGCACATTTAGACAGTGTCAGGGAAAATATCCTAAAACTGACATGGTATAGGGAATTTTGGGAGGGAGAGAGTTTTGCCCTCACTTCCAGCCTTTGAGTATGTTTTTAGGGGGGGATACTTATTAAAATATGGGTTTTGCTAGATTGAGGGTATCAAAACATGAGACTCTCAGGCAATATTTTGGGAGCATACTCCAGAGGAAGACCCAAGACAAATTAAGATGAAATCAGGAAATATTTCACCAAATTAATAAAATAAAATGGAATGATGTCCCTGGGTAATTTTTCTAAGCAGCCCTCTGCGGATCCTCATATACTATTTAATGACCCCCTTGTTTCTATTTGAATTTACCACCTCTCCACTAGAAATACTTGAAGGTTCATTTCAATTTTCAGATTTTGTGATTTTTATAAAATGCCAAATGAGATGGAAATCAGCCTGCATCATTCCTGTGGTAATACACTTTTTTTAAAAAAAAATCAGCAAAACATCCACAGGGTTGAAAATTGGCACTTTGTGAGACTGTTTTGCTCACTCTGTGTTTGACTGTTGGCTTTCAGTCAGCCCGATGCTGGCTATGGGAAGCATTCAGAGCAGGGGTTATTTTTAATTCCAAATGTCAAAACACCTCTGCTGCTTTGTGATTTCCATTCTGAGCAGCTGTGATTGCAGCCCCTGTTTGCAGATGGTAATGAGGGCCCCGGGAGTTTCAGTCCACAGGCCAACACAAGACCGTTTCCAGCTAGACTGAGCTTGACTTAAAGACTGAGGCTGGAAATGATCTTTGCTTGAGAAAATGAACAGGGAGCTCTCTCTGGCAAAGGTGGAGCAGAGCAAGGAGGCTTCCTGGGCAGAGGATGACTAGGGCTTTGTCAAAATGCTATTCATGGTCCCCAAACTATCACTCAGAACAGACCTCTGCTTTCATCATAGCCATAATTGTCAATGTCTTATCAAGTCCTATTTAAAGCTAAAGAAGATTCTCTTCCAAGTAACTCCATGTAGAGTTCCTGCAGGAGACATTACAATTCCAGGGTCTTTTCATATGAAATAATGGAAACTCATGAAAAAAGCCTTGGATTTGAGCTGAGGGAAGTGGAGTTCAAATCTCATGTGTGCAAGTCACTTCACTTTTCGAGGTCTAAATTTCCTCATCCAGAAAAAGGGGAGGGAGTGAAGGAAGAAGATGGACTAGAGGATCAGAAATTCCCTTTTGGTTTTATTTCATTCAATGCTTCTTTGATGGACACTAAGACAGCTTGTAAAAACCTGTTTGCATTTCCTTAGAGGCATCTGGGACCTTATTAACAACCACCTTCAATGATTTCTTAACCTTCAGCATTTATCCTATTGCGAGGAAGTATGATGCAAAAGAATAGAATGCTGGGCTAGAATCAGGAAGACCTGCTTCAGACACTTACTAGCTGTGTGACCCTGGGCAAGTCACTTAATGCTATTTGCCTCAGTTTACTCATCTGTAAAATGAGAAAAGTGACCTTAATAGTCCCCTCCACCTCTTGATCTGTGACCCTTGTCTTTTTGTTAGTTCTCTATAATTAATATAATTGTTCAATAAGAAAAGAAGTATATGAGGGATGCATTGGACTTGGCAACTGAAGATGAAAAGTAAAGGAGGCACTTATTCCCTTCTCTGGCTTTCTCCCTTGGAATATGGGCATTACTTTTCATTGTCACTGGGTAGTTCCCACTGTTAAGAAAGAATAGCTCACCAGGTAAGAGAAAGAAGAGTAATATAGTAATAAATGAAGATAATGTTAATTATCAACAATTGTATTAAGAAATAATCTATGGAGTCAATGTAAATCAGTACATACTATATTTACTTTTTTTCTTTTTCTTCTGCTTTTTTTCTCTTATGATTTTACTCTTTTGTCCTGATCTTTCTCCCAATATGATTCATAAAGGAAATGTGTATTTTTTAAAATTAATGTATATGTGTAACCAGAAAAAGGCAACAATAAAAAAGAAAAAAATGATCTAGGTATGGATGTACTGTTGAATGTTTAACAGCTGACTCTCTGAGAGGAAAAAAATCGTTCAAAAAAATAATCTAGTTACTATCCTTGATTCTATTTGTGCATTGTTGGGATGGGAGGGCTGACAGAGAAATCATAACCCACCAGCTCAACTTCCTTCCCAACAATAATGGCGACTGACTCAAACACCCTAAATCTAGTCTTTTTCCCTTGATTTAAGATATTTATAAAATAAATTTCCTTCATATCATTCAAGCTCACTCTTCAGATCTACTGACAATCCATACCCAGTCATTATTTCTCTCTCTTGCCACTCACCACTTACAAAGAACAAATGTTTACCTCTCCAGCAGTTGTGATTAATCATATTTTTAATCTAGAATAAGATGGCATTAAGGAGCTAGTTAAAAAAGATGTTTTGGACTTACGTAAGCAATGGTACACAGGAATGGGAATTAAGTTAAGGTCATCCCTTTCTTTTTTTGCTAACCAAGAAATAAATGTTCTTCAAGCCATAATCTACTCTAAAGGCTGTCCTAAAAGAGCTCTGTACAGCCTGCTCTCATTCAGGTCTCTTGGAAGGAACTCTTTCTCAAAATAGTGAGCCATGAGATTTCTTCTACCAGTGCAAACCAATCCATCATCATGAATTTATCTCTCCATTTCTGAAAGTCATCATGGGTTATAAGAGAAACACAGGACTGTTTTAATGAACTAAAAGAGTAAAAAAAAGGCAGAACCAAGAAAATGACTATGCTAATATAAAGTAAATATTTGCTTTAAAAAAAGCCCAACTCTGAATACCTGAAAAGCTTGTCATGGTCTCTCTGAATGATCCATGAATGCAATGAAATAGTACTGCACCAAAGACATTAATAGATGAGAAATACACAGAAGTGTGAGAAAATTTGGATGAATGGGTACAAAATGCAGAAAACAGAACCAGGGAAACAATATACACAATCACTACAATATCATATAAAGAAACAACAAAAAGAAATAGAATCCTTTGCAGTTATGAGGACCAAATGCTTTTGTAAAGAAGAGATAGAAATGTTCCTCCCTTCCTTGAAGAGGTGAGGGATAAGAAGTGGGGGGTGGGGGATACTTTGGATGTGAAACATTACAATTGTCCCCCTATAAATCCTTTTGATGCTTTTTGAGTGTCTTTATACATGATAGAATGCTTACTCTTTGAAGGAAGGGACTATTTCACTTTTTGTACATGTCCAGTACCAAGCATAAAATATTCACTGACAATTTCTCAGAACTCATGATAAAAAAAAATGTATATATATATATATATATATATATATATATATATATATATATATATATATATATATATATATATATATATATCATCCACCCCCAGACAGAGAGCTAATGAACTCTGAGTACAAATTAAAGTATAATTTTTTCACTTTTTATTTCTTGTTTTTTCTTGGAAATATGATTAATATGAAAATATGTTTTGCATGATTTTGCATGATCACATATGCATATGATTCTCAGTAAGTAGGGAAGAGATAGTAGGAAGGGAGTGAATTTAGAACTCATTTTTACATGAATGTTAAAAATAAATAGGATTTGTATTATTCATTGATTTAATCCTATCATAAGATTTAGAAGGTATAATAGCTAGTTTTACTAAACTGTTTTTCTCTTTCTTTTTTATTCTTTTTCAGAAAATTTGTTTGATTAATAAATAATAATAGTAGATAGCATTTACATGCTACTACTTCTTAAGATGTACAAAGCATTTACAAATATTATCTTTTTTCTACCCCACAACAATTCTGAAATGTAGATGCTTTATTATTGCCATTTTATAAATGAAGAAACTGAGTTAGATGGTGGTTAAATAACTTACCCAGGGTTATACAGTTTTACTAACTACTTAAATATAGATTTGAGTTCAGATTTCCTAATTCCAGAGATGAAGAGGAAGGAAGGAAGGAAGGAAGGAAGGAAGGAAGGAAGGAAGGAAGGAAGGAAGGAAGGAAGGAAGGAAGGAAGGAAGGAAGGAAGGAAGGAAGGAAGGAAGGAAGGAAGGAAGGAAGGAAGGAAGGAAGGAAGGAAGGAAGGAAGGAAGGAGGGAGGGAAGGAAGGAAGGAAGGAAAGGAGGAAGGAAGGAGGGAAGGGAGGAAGGAAGGAAGGAAGGAAGGAAGGAAGGAAGGAAGGAAGGAAGGAAGGAAGGAAGGAAGGAAGGAAGGAAGGAAGGAAGGAAGGAAGGAAGGAAGGAAGGAAGGAAGGAAGGAAGGAAGAGAGGGAGGGAGGAAGGAAGGAAGGAAGGAAGGAAGGAAGAGAGGAGGGAGGGAAGAAGGAAGGAAGGAAGGAAGGAAGGAAGGAAGGAAGGAAGGAAGGAAGGAAGGAAGGAAGGAAGGAAGGAAGGAAGGAAGGAAGGAAAGGAGGAAGGAAGGAAGGGGAAAAGG
This sequence comes from Sminthopsis crassicaudata, assembly GCF_048593235.1. Taxonomy (NCBI): domain Eukaryota; kingdom Metazoa; phylum Chordata; class Mammalia; order Dasyuromorphia; family Dasyuridae; genus Sminthopsis; species Sminthopsis crassicaudata. Next base: position 16,605,135 of record NC_133619.1, on the reverse strand, counting down.
AGGAGGAAAAGAAGAAAAAAGTGGTAATGATGATGATGGTGATGATGACAATGAGAAGGAGCAGAAGAAGGAAGAGGAGTTATATTTGAAATTAATGGTAATATCAAAACAAAAAAAGCAATAAAAAAATTTTTAAAAGAAATAGATCTCCTTTCTCTCCCCAGAACTGTGGAGGGTTACTATGGCAGAATGTTGCAAACTTTGCCCGGCAAGATCATTATAAGGTGTGTTATTACTTAATTAAGCAGTGTCTATGATATAAAAACAAAAGGCATCAATAAAACACTATTTATCGTCTATAAAATATCCACACAAAGAGTTGCCTCTCAGACTCAGATTCAGACTGAGATTCTCTAGGTACCAAAAAAAGCACCAAGTAATTCCCAGATGTAATGGTATAGTTTTTGATAATTAGGGAAAATCACCTCCTTTACAAAGGAATTACTCTAAATTTCCTTTAGATAAACATCTATAAGTACACATTAAACAGATAGCTCTAAAAAGGGGGCCTGCACACCCTGTACTGCAGTTTTCCTGAGAGGAAAGAGTGTCATTTCTCATCTCAGTAAGCCTGGTGCTGAGAACGGGGCAGACAGGTGTTTAATTAAGCCCACAGCAGAGATGGGCCTACCTAATAAATGCCCGTGAAACTTAGCTGACCTCTTCCAGACCCTCAGAAATAGATAAAAGGGAAGTCATCTCTGCCTCTCTGCAGTATTCCAAAAAGCTCTCAAAAAGAAAAAGGCTTTGACTGAGAGGTTACCAACCTGGGGTTCCCTGAACCCTTAATTTCAGTTCATTGACCCTGGAAGGGAAAAGAATCACATCTGTGTTTTCCCCTAAATTAAATTCAGCAATCTCTTTAATTATTTAAAAACCTTGTTCTGAGAAGAGTTTTATAGGCTTCCCCAGACTGCCCAGAGGGTTGATGACACAAATAAGATTATAAACTTCTACCCTCATAGAATACTGGGTATAGAATACCAGATATAGAATACCAGGTATAGGACACTGGTATAGAATTCTGGTAATAGAACACTTAGCTTAGTTCACTGGTATAGAATACCAATATATTATAATGGTATATATAGAATACTTGGTTAGGAAGTCTGGGAAAGTTACTATTGAGAAAGCAGGTGATTTGCCTAGAATCACCCACCCAACAGTTGTGAGAATGAAGATTAGAACGCAGTTCTTTCTGATTCCAAGTTCACTTTTTATGCATAAATCCATTTTACCTCTTGACAAGATACTTCCTTTAATTCTTCAAAGAAATGAAATTTCCTTGGTATGAACATTCCTTCTGCTTCCCTAAAATATAGCCACTCTATGACTTGGTAGGAGACAGCTAGATGGTACAATGGTTAGAGTTCCAGGCCTGAAGTCAGGAAGATTCATCTTTCTTAGTTCAAATCCAGCCTTAGACATCTACCAGCTGTGTGAGCCTGGGCAAGTCACTTAATCCTGTTTACCTCAGTTTCCTCATCTGTTCAAAGAGCTGGAAAAGGGAATGACAAAGCACTCCATAAATCTTTGCCCAAAAAACCCAAAATGGGATCACGGTCACACAATGAAGAACAACAATTTAGTAGCTGTTAGTGAGCACCGTTCTGCCTATCAGCTCATGAGACACTCCAAACTTGGCAAGGCTGGTTCTTGGACATATAATTGTTATATAATCTATAGTATTATTATATCACTAAGGCAACTTATACTATATTAATATATTATATGGGGTGTATAAATGCACCAAAGGATAGAATGGCACAGAAGATAACCGACCAATCTTAGTCAGGAAAATCTGGATTCAAGTTCCTTTTCTAAAATATATGAGGTCTATGACTCTGGAGACATCTTACTGGTCAATGCATCCAAGCAATCTCCACAAGGATTGCTCCCTAATATTATAAGTTAAATCTGAGTTGCAGAGTCACGGGACAGTGAGAAAATCTCTGCATTGAGTTAGAAGACGAGTTTGAATCTCACCTCCGTCACTATCTGTGGGGTCCTAAGCACTTCTCTGAGCCTCAGTTTCCCATTAATGTAAAAGTAAAAGGAGACAGGCAAGATGGCTTCTGGGCAACTCCCAGCTCCAGTCCTAAATCTACTATCCTGTGATCAGCCTTAATGATAAGAGTTTCCAAGGTAGATTAAATCACAACTCTAAACAACAAACAAAAACGTAACCTGGTTTTAAAACCCGAGACATTTCACAAGGTGATGCTTTAGTGGGACTCCTTTTACAGTGGAAAGAATAATGATCCAATGCTACCTTATCTGTGTGAGGGGGAAAAATTGGTGTAAAGGCTTCAGAGAGGAGAGAGAGTCTTCATTTCTGCTTTGAGAGAGGTGCACATCATTCCAGACCCTTCAGGAAGCTACCTGGGAAGAGAGAGGAAAGACTTGCAGCTGATCTCCAGTTTGCCTCCATAAGGGACCGGTGATTCTGTCTTTAGATAAGATCACATTTCCATCTTGGTTGGGCTGAGATATCTCACTTCCTTATTCACCCTGAACATAACTCATCTGACTTCTGTTTGCCATCCATTTTTGTATCTGCTTGAGGGCTTATTCACTCTTCTTATTTGTGATGGTCTTCTGTATAACTAGCATTTTGTGGGAAGGAATTAGGATGGCAAATTTAAGTTCTTCCCCCTTAAGTAACAGCAAATGGGAAAGCAGTTTGAATCTGAAAAGAAAGAAAGAATGCCCTTATACAAGCAATATTTAGGAGGGAAGGTGTGTATGTATACGTGTGTGTGTGTGTGTGTGTGTGTGTGTGTGTGTGTGTGTGTGTGTGTGTGTGTGTAAAGAGAGAGAGAGAGAAAGAGAGAGAAAAAGAGAGAGAAAGAGAGAGAGAGAAAGAGACAGAGAGAGAGAGAGAGAGAAAGAGAGAGAGAGAAACAGAGAGAGAGAGACAGAGAGAGAAAGAGAGAGAGAGAGAGAGACAGAGAGAGAGAGAGAAAGAGAGAGAGAGACAGAGACAGAGAGAGAAAGAGAGAGAGACAGAGAGAGAGAGAGAGAAAGAGAAAGAGAGAAAGAAAGAAAGAGAGAGAGAGAGAGAGAGAGAGAGAGAGAGAGAGAGAGAGAGAGAAATCCTAGGCCATTAATTTTTCTCTCTGATGAAAAGACAGTGGCAATCCTTATTATTCCTTCTGTTACTTCTCTTCAAGTAGAAATCAAAGTCTTCATTGGAGTAGGGTGGTCAAGGTTCAAGAGATATCCATCAACAAAGTCTACTTAGAAAACTTATATGGAGATACATCTTGTAATAACACATAAGTGCTATTACTCTACCTAAGAAATGGATTAATGATCAATAATCCAATGTGTTCATATTTATGCATTATACTAACCCTTTTTACTTTTTACTGAATATGCTTTCTTGGTCATTTTAAATGGAAAATGAATAACAATACCCACAATTCCACACGAAAACATTTGATTGACCTCTTTCCAACAACTCCCTGTTCCAGCTGCAAACCTTTGCAAAGTAGGAAGCTACCTCTCACCTGTTGACCATAACTTCTGTTTTCAACGAGTAGGAGTCAAAATGTATGTTTGAGACATAAATAAGATTTTCATATATAAGGGAGGTGAGATATGATTCTAGAAAACTGGGAGTTTTCATAATCTAGTGTAACTACATTAAAAGTCAACTATAAATGGTTCAAACATTCCCCATCTTGGCGAGATGTTTTGAGTGGAGAATCCAGACAAGGAAGACCATTCCTGCTGATTTACAACTCTGGATTTATATTTTCAAAGATGATATAACCCTCCCTGGTGTTTTATTACTTATGTCCAGACATGATCCATGCTGATATCAGCTAAAAATTGGGTAAAATGCTGGCGTGATGAGAGGGGAGGAGGAGAATTCTTAGAGGGGGAATGGAGCCTAGACATCTTGATTAGCAATCCTACTACCTTGTAATGAGTTTCTAGACCAGCAGGGGTGAAATTGGATGCCAAAATCCCATATAAATTATTTCCCATTTAAACATAGGCCGACCACGGTGTTCCCCATTTCCAGGTCCACAGAGTTTAACATACCAGATGTATCACTGGACGAAAGCTCACAGTCATTCTAGAACGCACTTGACTGTGTTTGTGTGATTGATGGAGGCTGGATGAGGGTTCAGTAATATGGAACGACTCTCAGAGACCATATATCAAGCAGCGGCTGTGGGCTGGTGTTATTATGGTGTCAACCAGTAAACATCTTCTTTCAAGAAACTATATTGGTAGCACACTAATTCAAGAACTGGGTCAGTCCACAGAATAACAGCTCCACAGAGGACTCGGACACTGTACCAGGAATTATTGTTTTTCCTTTCAATTTCTAGTTCTCATCATCAAATCGGAGCATTTTAGACCTGGGAGGGTCTTAAAGATAGTGTTGTCCAAGTTACCTTCAGTTTACAGGTGAGGAAACTGATACTCAGGGAGGCAACATGATATTCAATCCAGGTCTCGAGATTTCTAGTCCAGCAGAGTTTTTTAACAAGAGTCATTATATTCCATCTTAGGTCCCAAGTTATTTAGTGCTCCTTTGCAATTGTTTTTTAAGAAACATGAGAACACTCAAACTTTCCTCTGGCAATTATAATGGACATCCCGGAGCTCTAACTAGCAGGTGCCAGCATCTAGTAGAGGAGCTTTCTCACTATGGCAACTACTATTTCCAAGCTGTAAATCCTCCACTGACCCACGTTGTCACATGATGCGATCACCTCCATTTTGCAACCCCGGGATGTCGCTCCATTATCACCTTTCTCCTGAGTCCATCCTCCCAGAATCCTGGCAGAGGTGACTGCTGGACTTTGAGGGAGAGGGCAACAGTGCCCTTCTCATAATTGCACCCAAATCAGAGTTCTTTCTGTGCTGCTGTCACCCCACCCTCCCCAACTGAGTTTGCCCCGGTACAAGAATGCTCAGTGACGTCTCTGATAATACCCACATTTACCAATGCGGCATTTTCCTGCCTCATCCTCTGTTGTATCAGACTGAAAACACAGTTGAGCTTTATAATTTCGCATGAAAAACAATCTCCTTGAGAAACAAATCAACCAATAGAGCATTTTAAGATTTTTAGTGAAAAACATAATCTAACCTATTTATCCATTTCTTCCTCCTTTAAATCCTATAATCTTGGGTTCACAGACCCATAAATCTAGAGCTTTGAGGGATTTAAAGACCATCCAGTTTAATCTTCTCATTTTACAAATGATGAAACGGAGGTCTCAAGAGATTCAATGACTGGAACAAAGTCACACAGTTAGTAAATATCAAAGTATGTCCTCAATTAATTGCTAAACAAGATTTCCTCCCAAAGCCTCCATTTAAAGAGGATTCTTTAATGCCAAGGTGGCTAGGGCGTCATTTCCACCTGACTTCACTCCTGGGACTAGACTCCAACACAGTCAGGAGTCTGTAACAAGGGCCTCTCCCTGCTTTGCAGCTTCCTTCTGTGTGTTCCTTTCCCCCTTAGATTGGGAGCATCTTGAGGGCAGGGGTTGTCATTCTTTCTTCGTACTTGTATCCTCAGTGCTTACTTAGCACATTGCCTGTCACATAGTAGGTGTTTAATAAATGGTTTTGACTGACATGCAACTCTAACAGTTAACAATATGAGTTTCCTCCAGAGTCATGGAGTCATGTCCTACATTTGTACATGGACACAGAAATTAATAAATGTAGATACTGTCGAAACCCTTCTCTCCCTCTCTTCCTCCTTCCCTCCTTCCCTCTTTCTTTTTCTCCCTCCCTCCTTCCATCCCTTTTTCTATCTCCCTCCCTCTTTTCCTCTTTCTTTCTCTCCCTTCCTCCTTTCCTTTCTTTCTCCCTTCCTCCCTCCCTTCTTTTCTTCTTCCCTCCCTCTCCCCCTTTCTCTCTGTCTGTCTGTCTCTCTGTCTTTCTTGTCTCTGTCTCTTTCACACACACACACACACACACACACACACACACACACACACACACACACGTCTCTTTTTTTCTCTATTTGAGGGTCTATGTGTCTGTCTCTGTCTTTCTCCATGTCTCTGTCTGCATCTGTGCATGTCGGTGTGTATCTTTGTCTCTTCCTCTGCCTTATCTCTGTGTGTTTGTCTCTTTCTTTGTCTCTCTGTGTGCCTTTCTCTGTCTCCGTATCTGTGTCTGTCTCTCTGAGCAAACTGAAGGGTAATATGAAGCTCCCGTTCACTTTGGTGTCCCCTCATCACAATTAATTAATCGTGGCTTCTTAGAAATTTATCACAAGTTTTAAAAGGAGGTGAGCCAACCACATAGCCAAGGTAAAGGGACAACCACTGCCCAACCCTCAGGTGCGGGTTATCCAGGAGAATGAGAGGCTCCTTATATGTGGAGCACACAGCCTGCCACACCCAGGGGAGAATTTACAAGGAAAAGAGTGGATGGCTTGTGGAGCCAATGAGTTAGCCACATCCCTAGAAATATGGACAACAGGGGCAAGATTGTGCACACATCCAATATTGGGGAAACCCTGAAAAAGGAGCCGGGGGAGGGGGACTGCATCCATTGGTTCCAAACTGGAAGAAGCCTTTCACAGTAAAAGAGCAGATGTTCCCTTTCCAGCTCTACTCCAGTCCCTCTCAGCTCCAGCTGAAAACTGACAGACGGACTCAAGTGCAGGGGATCTAAGAGGGTACCAGCTCTTCTCTGTTGCTATGATACTATTCCTCAGCATTAAGCAAGAGGTCCTGCGGGGAGACCCAGCATGGTGAGATCAGGGAGGATGAGGGAAACTTTTCTCTGACAGAGAGAACAATTCCAGCCTTATTCTGAGTGTAAGCCACAAATTTAACCCTGTGTTTCGGGAATAAGTTTGATATCATTAAAAGAACATTGTCCTTTCTCAAGGGCAACCCTGACAAATAACATCCTGCTCTTATTCATTCCAGGATCCAATTTGTTATCTATTTGTAGCATCAGTCACACACATCTGGATACTTGCACACATATCCATATGCATAAATGCATACATCTTTCCTTATATGTGTGTATGTATGTATGAGCATACAAATATGTTTTATATGTATACTATGTAATACATGTGTATGTATGTAAATAGATGGATGGATGGGTGGATAGAAAGATAGATAGACAGACAGATAGATGGATAGAAAGAAAGATGATAGATAAATAGACAGATAGATAGAAAGATGATAGACAGATAGATGGATAGATAGATAGAAAGATGATAGATAGATAGATAGATAGATAGATAGATAGATAGCCTGACAGACAGAAAGACTGATGGATAAGCTTTATGGTTGCCCATTCCTCAGTACATCCTAGCCTGAGCAATATGCATTCTTCATTAACGTATTGGGGCAGCTAGGTGACTCAGTAGATAGAGCACCAAGTCTGAAATCAAGAAGATCTGAGTTCAAATTTGTCCTGACATTTATTAGCTTTGTGACCTTAAGCTAGTTATTTAACCACTGTCTATATTCATGTCTGTAAATAGGAATAATTCTAAATCTCTAAAATAGAATAATAAGAGTATCTACCTCCCAGGGTTGTGGTGAGAATCAGTAGAAATCATATCTGTAAAGGTTTTAACATATTACTTGGCACATAGTAGGCTCTACAGAAATGTTAAATTGCCATCATCATCATCATCATCATAATTATTTCCCTGTAGATAGTTAGACTAGACTTTTAGATAGCCCTCACACGGGAGGCTCTGAAATTTTCTGCAGTTTGATGTACTGAGCACAAAGGCATCTACCATATGGAGGATCGTTAGCTACAGGAACTCTCTCTCTTTGACTTGGACTATGGGTTGGATCTCCACCAACGCAGGAGTGACCATGAGTCTTCCTGACCAGTATCTCATGTGATATTAATGATCAGAGGGCTGGTGAATAAGGTTACCTCCACTGTTGTATGTTCCAAAGAACCTCATATAATTGTGCCACAGAAAAGGGAAATACTTTCTTAGGGGACAGTCCTGAGGGGAGAGCTTGCTCTGCCAAATCACACACCATTTTTATAATCAAAAAGCAATGAAAAGGGAGCAGTTTTTATATTCTCTACATCTTTTAGTCATTTACTTGATGTAGTTTACTGTGGCATAGAATTCAGTTAGCCAATAATAAGCAGTTATTTAGCCTTTAGGATGTGCCAGGCACTGAGTACACAAAGCAAAAAGCAATAAGTATCTAAGTCCAAGAACCCAGATTCTAACAGAAGAGCCAAAATGGAAATGATTAGGTACATACAAGAGACACAGAGTACAAATGAAAAATAATCTGCAAGAAAGCACCAGCAGCTGTCCCCTTCTTTGTGCCCTTCTAATACCTATTTCTCAAACTTCTCCTTAAAATAGTACTTTGTCTTTTAAATACATTTTTTCAGATAATATTAAATAACTAAGCTAGAATTTGAATAATTAAAATTAAGAATTACCCAAAGGATGAAGTACGTGGTGGATGGGAGTGGGTCACAGATTTATTTATTGCAGACAAGGAAACATGAAAGAAAGATATCTTCAGAAAAGATGCAATAATAAAACAACAGCCTCCATCCTCTATTGGTCATCTTGAGCAATGCTTGTAGGCCTCCCTTAGCAAATGGAGTAAAGATGTGAGCAAGAGTGACATGGGGTGGGTGGGCAAAGGGGTGAGCTACATCAAAAGAGGAATTGTCCCCCATCCTCAATATTGAGAGCCACTGGAGGATGGGAGAAGGTAAGAAACCAGGAAATGTAGAATGCTTGTGTTCCTTCTGAGTCTCTTATTTCTTTCCAGCCCAGTCTTTTCTTTGGGCTGTAACATTTTTATTTATCTATGATTTGTCCATTTTTAAGTAGCCTTTTGATAAAGAATAAAATTGTTCCTGAGAACCTTTAAAATTCAGTTCTCCTTTAAAAGAAAAGTAGGGTGGCAGTTCTATAAAATCCATGTAAATACACAGGAATAGCTATCCCTACAGGTTCAATTTGAACTTAACCCTTCTTCAGGATAGGAAGAACCTGATGAGGAAAGCCACTTACCAATGGAGATCCGCTCAGAGTCTGTCTTTGAAGTCTCAGAAGTTGCCAGGGACACTGAGAGGTTGGGTCATTGAGCTAGTTGGTGACCGACGTGGACATAACCAAGTCTTCCTCACTTGGAGGCTATCTCTAGTCTCTCTCCACCATTATCTCTGTACATATATGTAGCTAAAGATATATAGAAATAGAAACTGAACAGACAGATACATATCTGGATCTGATATCCATACTATATGACGTATAATCTATATAACTATATAATATACATGCATGTTATACAGGCTTTGGGGGCTCAACCTATGGTAGAGCCTTCCGAGCTCTTTCTGGTCTGACCTGCCCAGTCAGACACACTGTACACTGACCTCAACCCAGTGATGTCATGGAAGTACAACCGCTAGTGATGTGCATGTAAGTATGCACTACCTATCCATGTACATATGCCATATAGACTAGGTTTTATGCATTACTGGCCATTTCTTTCTGCTGCGCTCAACAATACATAAGACACAACACCTCCATTTGCTCTGATCAGACTATGGTACAACCTGGGATATTTCTCATAAACCATATTGTCAATGACATTCTCCTTCCCCTTTGCTGCTCTTAAAATTGCTTTTAGCTCTCCATTGTTTTGAGTGCAGAGCAGCAATCTGCTAAATAGCAACCTAGAAAATCAGATCGAAAGGGTTTATTTTTCTACCTAGTAAGGAGGGGAGTAGGAGTGGGAGGTTGGAGGAATCAAAAATATGTATAATTTTTTATTTGTGTAGTAATGATGATGATATAATGGCTACCTAGCATTCATATAACACTTCAACATTTGCAATGCACTTTACAAATATTATCTCATTTTATCCTCACAACAGCCCAAGAGATAGTCACTGTTATCACTCCCATTTTACAGGTAGAGGAAAGAAAGCAGGCAGAGCTGAAGTATTTTTCCCAAGATCCCCCAGCTAGTAAGTGTCTGAAACAGACTTTGAACCCTGGTCTTCTGGATTCCAAGTCCAACACTCTATCGACTTGGAGTCCAAGTTGGTATTGCATACTTTGACTGGTTCCCTCTAGCAATTGTTGCTATTATTTGTACTTTATTCTCCAAGAGAACCATGATATCAGGGAGGTGGTGCAAGTAAATTCTATTTGAGGGAGAGAGGGAGGGCTGTGTAAAGTCAACAACCCCATTTTTTTCTCCAGAGCATCTGGGTCCAGTGGCCAGATGTAGATCAGGACAACTGGAGATAGCCCTGAGCAACTAATAACTGACCCTCACATAGTATTTTAAGTTAAAAGGGGGATTACCTTATTTTTTTTTCAATCTCCCAACAGTCTCTGAGACCAGTAATACAGGTACTATTATTCCCATTTCCTGGATTATGAAAAAGTTCAAAGAATGTGTGTTTTAAGTGTTATACCCAAAGTAAGTGTTATAGGTCAGGCTTCGAACCCAGGTTTCTCCTGACTTTCACCATCCTCTACCATCCTCTTTCAAATACAAAGTTTCTTTTAATATTTCTAAATTGCGTATCTTCAGGTTTTGTTGTGTTGATTTTTTTGTCAGACTTGTGATTCCATGCTTGTAGGAGATGACTGAGAAAACTCCTGCTTATGAGTGCAAATCAACACCTGCTTTACAGTTGATTGCTTTAGAGAGATTTTTGAAGAATAGAAAGATAAAGTCAGTTATTATTAAGCACCAACTATATGCCAGGAACTGGGCTAAGCTTTGGGGGATACAAAAAAAGGCAAACATAGTCCCTGCCCTCAAGCAGCTTACAATCTACTAAGGAAAATAACTATGTACAAATAAAATGGTAGCCTGACTTTCCTATAGTTGGTTGTTATAGCTGACTCTTCATGACTCCTTTTGGGGTTTTCTTGGCAAAGCTCATGAAAGGGGGTTGTTATTTCCTTCTCTACCTCATTTTATTTTTTTAATGAAGCGTTTTATTTTCAAAACATATGCATGGATTATTTGACAACATTGATTCTCAGATAGCCTGTTTTAGATTTTCTCCTCCTTCCCCCATCCCCTCCCCTAGATGGAAAGCAATCCAATATATGCTATATATATGCTATATATGCTATATATATATATATATACATATATATATTAAATTCGATATGTATAAACATATTTATTCAATTCTCTTGCTGCACAAGAAAAATCAGATCCAAAAGGAAAGCAAATGAGTAAAAATGCAAAATGCAAGCAAACAACAACAAAAAGAGTGAGAATGTTATGTTGTGATCCACATTCAGTTCCCACAGTCCTCTCTCTGGGTTCTACTTCATTTTACAGATGAGGAAACTGAGGCAAACAGGGTTAAGTGACTAAATGTCAAAGGAGAACCAGCAAGCATATGACAAAGGCAAGGCTACATACTCCAACCCTAGCTTCCTATTCACTGAACCACAATCTTTTCTCTATTAAAAAAAATAATACTAAAAAATTCATAAGAATGAGCCAGTCATTTGGAAGAGTGAAGGAAAATCCTGACCAAAAGGAAGGTTCCTAGCACCCATGGTGGGCCCCTTCTGATAATGTGGCAATACCCAGAAAAGGAAAGCACCGATGGGCCACAACCCCACACTCTTTGAAGGGATGCCCACACTGATGAGATCATATACCCCTTAGAATTCTGGAGAATAAATATAGTCATTCATAAAATATATTTATAATGATAGATCAGTTTTCTAATTGGAATCTACACCCCATAATGCCTAAGAAATAGTCACATGACCCAGAATGAGAATGAAACCAAGAACTAATTATAATAGAATTAAATTAATGACAACTTACATTTTTCCTTCCTTTAGCTATCCTTGGAGAGCTCAGCTTGACAGCCACACTGCAGGAGGTTTAAACTTTAATTAAAAAATGCACAAAGCTAAGAGAAAAATGAGGAGAATTAGAGCACATTATGAAGCTAGTGCTTATTTTGAGTAAGTTCAATGAGACCTCTAAGGACATCTATGGCTCCGAACCAGGCTCACAAGTGAGAGATCAATCTGCTGAATAGCTGTCCATTAAGTAATCAACAGCAGGAGCTGTGAATAATAATCCATGATTGATTTCTAGGTAAGGTGTATCATCAAAATTCACCCTGCTAAGGGTACAAATAAAAAAAAATCCATTAGCTGAAGGTATTGCCATTTGAAAAGCTAGACCAATATAGGAAATCTTCATTACTTCTGGTTATATTTATATCCCAAGAGATTGCTGGGGACCACTTCATTTACTTAGGCCCCCATAAAAATGTATTATAAAAATGGCATTCAATCAAAAGGCAAAGTGATTTCATACAATAGAGATGATAAACCAAGAAGCACGCAAAATTAACAAAACACATGAGCATTCACTAAGAACTTGCTCTCTTTGTCTAAGTGTCTCGATGATGGATTCTGCTATTTACTATTTAGGAAGTGCCCCCAAGAATTTGTTTAGGATATATATACATGACAAGGTGCCCAGTAATGTCTAATTTTGAATAATGCTGACTCATGGAAAGCTACACTGCAAGTGTAGGTAAAGAACCCAAATAGATGGTGACATGGCTAATGCAGAAATTTGTTTTGCATGTCTATACATGTTTGCAATGGTTATTATTTTTCTTGTCTTCTTGATAGACAAGAGAGGAAGGAGGAAGAAGAGGAAATTAAATTTAGTTTAATTTGACTTTTTAAAAGAAATAGATGGAGTGGGTAAGAGACAAGGACAACTGTCCTAAGCCAGATGATCTTTTATCCTATTGGAGTGAGTGGCGATTAGGTCAACCATGAGTTCAATGGAAAAAATATATCCTTCAATAGGAAGGAATAAAGACAGAGATATCTGCATTAAACAGCTCAAGTCTACCTATGTGCAGATATATCCATTTGTCATTCAAATCAATAAGCATTTATTACGTGCCTGTGATATGTCGGGCATTGAATCATTCACTGGAGATAGGAAGACAAAAGGGCAACAGTTGCTGTCCTTAATGAACTTAGAATCTAGATGGAAAAAAATAATACATGTATACATAAATATAGACAAGATAGATCGTCCGTACATAAATATGGACAAGACAGATAACAGATAAATTTTGAAAGGAAGAAACTGACAAATGGAGGAAGGAGGATCAAGAAAAAATTCACATAAAAGGGAGCATTTGAACTGAGCCTGGATAGAAACTAGGAGCTGGAAGAGTCAGGGTTACGTGGGGAGATAGGGAGAAACAATGCAAAGGCAATGACAGAGAAGTGGAATGTAAAGGTGAGAAATAGGTAACAGAAAAATGACAACATAGTAGGAGCATAGTTTACATTAAGAGGAGTAATGGGTAATAAGGTTGAGAAGGTGAGTGGGGTTGCTTAAATATCAAGTGAAGGAATTCACGTTTGATCTCTGAAGTAACAGAGGGACGCTGAAATTTATGGAGTAAGGGAATGATATGATCATACTTGTACTTTAGGAAAATTATTTTGTCAGTTGTTTGAAGGATGGAGTGTCAAGTGAAAGGCCACAGAAGCCCAAAAACTGAGGTGATAGCTTGCTAGTGGAGAGAATGGGGGATGAGAGAGAGAGAGATTGTGAAGATAGATAGTTTGAGTGAGTAGAGGGATGATGATGTTATGAAAGAAGAAACAAAACAAAAGGGAAAAATCATTCAAAAAATGAAAATATCATGCTGCAATCCGCAATCCAAATCCATAGTTCTTTTTCTGAATGTGCAACCTATTTTCTGCAATGAGTCTTTTGGAATTGCATTGAATCATTGTATTGATGAGAAGAGTTAAGTTGATCATGGTTGATTATCACACAATATTGTTGTTATTATGTACAATGTTCTCCTGGTTCTGCTCACTTCCCTTAGCATCAGTTTATGTAAGATTTCCTAGGCTTTTCTAAAACCAGCCTCACCATAATTTCTTATATAATAACAGTATTCCATTTCATTCATATACCATAACTTGTTCAGCCATTCCCCAATTATTGAGCATCCATTCATTTTCCAATTCTTTGCTACCACAAAAAGAACTGCTGCAAACATTTTTGCACATGTTGACTCCTTTTCCCTTTTTTTATGATCTCTTGAGGATATAGACCCAGTGGAGACCGTGCTGGATCAGAGTATGCAGTTTTATAGCCCTTTGGGCATAGTTCCAAATTGTTCTCCAAAATGGTTGGATTAGTTCATAACTCCACCAACAATGCATTAGAATTCCAGTTTTCTCTCATTTTTCCCAAGACTTACAATTTTCCTTTTAGGCCATATTAGCCAATCTGATGGGTGTGAGGAGATATCTCAGAGTTGTTTTAAATAGCATTTCTCTAATGTTGATTTAGAATAATTTTTCAGATGACTTTAGATGGCTTTAAATTTTTTTGGCTTTAATTTTTTAATCTAAAAATCGTATATTTATGTCCTTTGATCATATATCATTTGGAGAATAACTTATACTGTTTATAAATATGACTCTGTTCTCTATATATTTTAGAAATGAGGCCTCTATCAGAAATACTCATTCTAAAAATTGTTTCCCAATTTTCTGCTTGGTTGTAATAGCCTTGTGCAAAAACTTTTAAATTTAACATAAAATAATCCAGCTTGTATTCCATTATGTTCTCTCTTTCTTGTTTGGTCATAAATATCTTCCCTTCTCCATAGATCTGCCAAGTAAACTATTCCTTTTTATGGTGTTACCCTTTTTATCTAAATAATGTAACCATTTTGACCTTACCTTGGTATATGGTGTGAGATGTTGGTCAATACCTAGTTTCTGCCATACTATTTTCCAGTTTTCCCAACTGTTTTTGTCAAATATTGATTTCTTATCCCAGAATCTGGGGCCTTTGGGTTTATCAAAGGATAGATTGATATAGTCATTGCCTCTTGTGCCTTGTGTCCTAATCCACTGATCCACCACTCTGTTTTTAGCCAGTATCAACTAATTTTTATGATATAGTTTTAGATCTGGTACAAGTAGACCCCCTTCCTTTGCATGTTTTCCCATTATTTTCCTTGATATTCTTGACCCTTTGTTCTTCCAGATGAATTTTATTATAATTTTTTCTAGCTTTATAAGATATTTTTATCAGTTTGATTGGTATGGCACTGAATAAGTAAATTAATTTCTGTAGAATTGTCATTTTTATTATATTAGCTCAACCTATTCATGAGTAATTGATATTCTCCCAATTTTTTAGATCTAATTTTGTGTTAAAAGTGTTTTGTAATTATGTTCATATAGTTCCTGAGTTTGTCTTGGCAGATACACTTCCAAATATTCTATATTGTTTACAGTTATCTTAAATTGAATTTATCTATCTCATAATTCTGAGCTTTGTCGGTAATCAATAGAAGTGCTGGTGATTTATGTGGATTTATTTTATATCCTGCAACTTGCTAAAGTTGTTAATTATTTCAATTTTTTTTAAGTTGATTCTCTAGGATTCTCTAAATTATTATCTGCAAAAGAGTGATGATTTTGTTTCCTTGTTGCCTATTCTAATTCATTTAATTTCTTTTTTTTTCTCTTATTGCTAAAGCTAATATTTCCAGTAAAATATTTAATCACAGTGGTGATAATGGGCACCCTTGCTTCAGTCCTGTTTTTATTGGGAAGGCTTCTAACTTTTTCTTTACAAACAATGCTTTCTGATGGCTTTAGATAGATACTACATATCATTTTAAGCAAAATTCCATTTATTTCTATTGTTTTAATAAGAATGAGGGCTGTATTTTATCAAAAGTTTTTTCTACATCTATTGAGATAATCACATGATTTTGTTATTTCTTAGGTTTTTTTATTGGCATGATCAATTATGCTAACAGTTTTCCTCATACTGAACCTGCTCTGCATTCCTTCATCATAATGTATAATCCTGGTAATAAATTGCTATAATCTCTTTGCTAATATTTTATTTAAATTTTTTGTATCAATATTCATTAGGAAATTGATCTACAATTTTCTTTCTCTATTTTGGCTCTTCCTTGTTTAGGTATCAGCACCATATTTATCTCTTAAAAAGAATTTGATAGGACTCCTTCACCTGTTTTTTTTTTTTCAAACAGTTTATGTAATATTGGAATTAATTTTTTTAAAAATATTTGGTAGAATTCATTTGTAAATCTATCTGATGCTAGAAATTTTTTCTTAGGGAGTTCATTAATGTTTTGTTCAATTTCTTTTTTTTCTAAAATGGGGTTATCTAAGTATTTTATTTCCTATTCCATTAATCTGGGTAATTTACATTACTGTAAATGTTCATCCATTTCACTTAAACCATCAGATTTATTGTCCTACAGTTGGGCAAAATAGCTTTTAAACATTGCTTTAATTTCCTCTTCACTGGTGATGAATTCACTCTTTTCATTTTTGATACTAGTAATTTGGTTTTCTTCTTTCCTCTTTTTAATTAAATTAACCAAAAATTTATTTATTCTAATGTGTTTGGTGGGTTTTTTTCCATAAAACCAGATCTTAGTTTTATTTATTAGTACAATAGTTTGCTTACTTTCAATTTTATTAATCTCTCTGTTGATTTTCAGAATTTCTAACTTGATATTTAATTGTGGATTTTTAATTTGTTCTTTTTCTGGCTCTTTCAACTGCATGCCTAATTCATTGATCTATTCTTTTTCCTATTCATGTAAGCATTGAGAGATAATTTAGTATATTGTCTCATTATTGTAATTCTCTATGATGAAATTACTGATTGTTTCTATGATTTGTTGTTTGATTCACTTATTCCTTTGAATTAGATTATTTAGTTTCCAATGAATTTTTAATGTATCTTTCCATGGCCTCTTATTACATGTAATTTGTATTGCATCATGATCTGAAAAGGATGCATTTAATATTTTCCCTTTTTACATTTGATTATGATGATGTTTTTGTGCCCTAATACACAGTCAGTTTTTGCATAGGTACCATGTAGTGTGTATATGTATATATATATATATACATACACATATATATGTATATATATACATATATACATATATTAATAATAAATAAAATTTTAATTATAAAAATAATTGCTTTTTTTTCAAACTATCATAAAATCAGTCTCATTTACCACAATGATACAATAGAAAAAGAATAGAATTTAGAGCTGAAGGACCTGGGTTTGAATGCCAGATCTCTCACACACAACCTATATGAACCAGAGCCAATATCTGCTCCTTAGGGATCCATTTCTTCATCTAACTCATAAAAATAAGGGTTAAACCAGGTGGTTTCTAAGATTCCTTCAAGTTCTAAATGAATGTGATCCCATGAGAAGAGCACAGGAAAGCCATTTCCTACCTTTTTCTAATCTTCTTCCTGGTGTTAAGATTCTTCTGCCTCCAGAAATCCAGCAGGACCAGTGATAAATTCAGGGTACAGGAGACCCCCACTTTTGAATGAGGCTATTAATACATGAATTTGTTTTCCTGGATAATGCATATTTCTTATAAAAAGCTCTGTCCTTTTTTTTTCAACTGGGGGAGGGAAGGGAAAGAAAATAAATATTAATTGAAAATAAAATAAGATAAAATAAAACAATAAAAAGCAGTCTATTGGACGGAGGTGTAGAAGAGAAGCTTTATTTGCCATTCTTATGTTGCAGAAGATGTCCCAAAATTTTATGCAAAATCCATCAAATCAGCATCCAAAAGGCACAGATGAATACAGGTTACAATTCAGGGGGAATCCTAAACAACATTGACTGAGATGCTCTTCGCTTTAGTCCAATGAAGCTGCAAATCATGAAGTGAATGTTATCACCCACCTAAAGAGGATTTGGGATATTGGTGAGATTTTTAAATTAAACCCTGGCTCACAAGTGAGCACTGAGGTCATTGAAATCCTGTCCAATACATTTAATATGCTGAACTATAATGAAACCCTTCCTAGAGATGCTGGTAAAAAAAAATGCCCAGACTCATAAAATGCTGTATTTGCCCTTTCTTGCCTCTTACAGAGGTACCCAGGCAAGGGCCAGAGCAGCATCCGGATTCCCCGGCGGTGACTGCAGGGATGATGAAGCCTCAAGAGCTGAGACCCCCATTTCCTCCAGTAGAAATTGTCACCCAATAAGGTTTACTGCTGGCAAGAGCTGTCTCCTCCCCACACCCACATCTCCAGTTTCACACATTTCCTCTTCCTTGAGATAACATCATTTCTCAAACCAACAGGAACTCACTCATCATCCCTTTTAACCTTCTCCAGTTTTTGGGTAGAGCTTCTTCTGCACTCTGGGTAATTAGCATTGTGTGAGTAAATCATTAGAAATGATTTAAGCTAGTTGGGAGAGGATCCTTTTTATTTTTGCTTTAATTTTTTGGCAGCTCCCTGATAAAATGTTTAGAGTGAGTTAATTAGACAGATGTTCTTGCCTAAGAGGGAAAAAGTCATCTGTAATAATAGATAGGGATACCTGCAGCAGCTGGGACAATTATGTAAATAAGAAATGTAAACAACATCAAAGGCCTCCCTGTACCATTTCGATAGGTTCATCTGTTCAAAATGGCGGTGAAGCTTTATCCTTTAAAAAATAAAAAAAAAATGCTTGTGGGTGTCATTGTGCAATGATGATGTTCTGCTCTCTGGGCGGAGGAGTGGGAAAAGGAAGCAAGAATTAGGGAGAAAAGAAAGACGACATGAATCCTAATCCTCCTCTAACCTTTGCTCACTCTGGGTACCGAATTTCTATTTATCCATCTGCTCTCCAGTGAGTTTCAGATGCTTAATAAGAGGTCTGGTTATAAAATAATTAGATGGGTTTGTGTGGGGTGATTAAGGAGGCAGCATCTTTACAGTCTCACCACGTACACTGGGGATCCTTCTTAATAGTGGCAGCTAAGTATTGATAGATAGCTAAGGAAGGAAGCAGAAAGACAGGGGAGAGAAAAAGATGGAGGGAGAGAGAGACACCACATTGGGAAGAGGGAGACACACACCACCATACAGGGGGGGAGAGAGAGACCCACCACATCATGGAAGAGTCACACACGAGGCGAGAGAGACAAAGTAAGAGATAATAGTAGAAAAAGACCAATGGAAGAGATGGGGATAAAAAAGGAGAGAAGGGAATAAATAGGGGAGGATAAAAGAAGTGTCATCAACAAGCACTTATTAAGCACCTCCTATATGCCAGGCACCGTGCTAAGTATAAAAGCAAAACAAAACAAAACAAAACAAAAATAGTCCTAGTTCTTCAGGAGCTCGTAGACTGATGAGACATAAAAGAAGAGACAAACATTTGACAGAGACAAGATGGAGAACGTTAAAAGGAGCAAAAGAGAAATAAAAGTAGAGAAGAGGAGGGAACAAAATTATTGAGCCCTGTAAAATGAGAGACATAGCAAAAGACAGCTAGTGAGAGAAAGTAAAGGACAGAGTGTGTGCTGACATTTTAAAAAATGGGCCAGGTAAGAATGTGAGGAAAACTAAACAATGATTATTTAGGACCCAAAATTATAGTCTATTTTTAATGTGTTGTGCTATTCCCTAAAACTGTGGTTTTCAGTAATAGCTAAATTAAGAGTCTGAGCATTAAAAGAAAAATTGTATAGATTTGGGGTTCTCTTGTACCTTTCAAAGTCCATTAGTAAAAGCTCGAATCAAAAGAAACCCAGCAACACCACAGGAGGCTACTTGAAGGAAATGATAATTCAGTTTTCTGTTTGAAAAGCAAACAATGGGGCATCCATTGGAGGAGGGGCTCTCCCCATTCCATCCTAGCCAGTTCAAATCACTTAAAGCATTTCAATATGGAGGGAAAATCAGATCTCCAAGGACTTGGAAAGAAGGGCTTGCTTGTGGAAAGAGTTCATGTTCACACTCCTTTTCCAGCTCTCCTGGCTAAGCTCATTTATCAGTTTGCTTCCATAGCACATGAACAAAATAACACCTCTTATACCCATTAAATTTAACTCAGCAAACATTTATTAGAGTCTTGCTATATGTAAGATACCTCATTCAGTGCTAGGAAGATGATGTGGACTCCACTCTCAATGAGTTTAAAATCTAATGGTCCATGAATCACAAAGAAATCTAATACAAGAGAGTAGGGCCAGTACAACCACGATGAGGCAGGGGATCATACCTGTAGCAGCAACAGGGATAGGAGTCTCCAAGCTTTCGCCAGTCCTGGGGTCGGGGCGATGTCATTGTGTTGTCATTAATGCTGGTGCACGATGATCAAATCAGTCCATGTTTGGTGAAATTTGCAGCAGGTTGGGGCAAGTGACCAAACAGGGCTCCTGTAAATGCATAGAAGCTTCTCTTTGTGGTCATGTTTGCCCCATCTCAGTGGTGTGAAGCTCTTCCACGTGATTCCAAGAGAAAAAGTCAGGAGCCCATGGGGGATGTCTATGTTTCCTCTAAGAATCTGCCCATGGTCAGTTTTCTAGAGCCAAATACAAATGGTTTTATGAGGGGCCTTGAGTGACAATGCTGTGCTCTGAACATGAGATTCAAGGACTGCATGTGATGCTTTCCAACAGAGCTCAATTGCCCATCTGCTAGAAGGTTTCCTCAGTGGGGGGCGACTCCCACGACAGAATCCAGCCAAAATGCTCTGAGAAGGAACAGGTCGCGCTCAAGGGATGGAACCTTTCACAAATTACATCCTACATGGGCAAAGGACACAGATCTGGGGCTCCCTTGTACCTTCCAAACTCCATTAGTAAAACAAAAAATCAGAAACAAGAACACCACCGGAAGCTTCTTGGAGGAAATGGTATTCATTTTCCATCTTTCATCTTTACAATCACACAAATGCCTGAAAATTGAGACTATCAGGAGATCACGCTGTGATTATTCTTGGGGGGGGGGGGGGAAGCATTTGACTGAGTACAACATAACACGACTTTAAAGCCTCTTCTCTGACAAGAAGTCTCTGATGAACACATTAAAATCATACAAGAATCCTTGAAAAGGGGAAAACAGATAATGCCACTTGATATGCCCTGGTCATTAATAGTAAGCAAGGCACAGAATAGGGAGAAATTTAATCAAAATTGTTTCCCATCGATGTGGAAGATGTCTGGGGAAGAATCCAAAAGTCAATAAATATTTATTAAGTACCTACTATGTGATGGATAGACGATGAACTTGCCCCAGAGTTGAATAGGAACAAAGGATAGATAGCACCTGGGAAATTGTACAGTGCCTTTAACAACCCCCATAATAATAACTGGCATTTCTAGTGGACTCTAAAGGGTTCTTCCATGCTTTATCTTCATTTGAGTCTCACAACAGTCCTGGGAAGTAGGAGATCTCAGTATTTATCTCCTCATTTTACAGATGAGCAAAAGTCTCAGAGAGGCTGAGCGGTTGACCCGTGGATACACTGCTCATAAATATCAGAGGGACAGTTAGAATCTGGATTTTCCAGACTAGCTTCATATTCTCTTCATGAAACAGTCATTAATATTCTTCTGGTGATGCTAGAGGAGACACGTATAACAGTGGAAAAAGGACTGACTCTGGGGTTAGAAACTCTTGGGTCCAAGTCTAGCCTCTGGCTCATGGTCTGTATGACCTCAGGCAGTCCCTTCACTTCTCAGTGCCCAGGAAACTCTGTGAGACCATTTCTAACAGAAATGTTGCTGATTTATGTGAAAAAGAGGCCTGTTGGTGACAGAACATCCCACACTGATGAAATCACGTTTGGCTGGAAAAAATAATCTGTGGCTTTGAGCCATCGAATGCCACGGTATCTGAAGAACTCAAGTTGTGTCTCATCTAAAAAGCAGTAGAGAGACGTAGAGCAGGCGCGGGTCTACTGGGCCATTTAGCCAGCAAAGAATGACCCAGGAGGAATGAAGCAGTGGGCATCGTGCATCAGACATCAGAGAGATATATCATACATCAGAGGGATGTGAGAAATAATTATTTCTCTCTTGTATTTAATAACTAATAATTCTATCAGAACCAAAGCTTTCTGCTTTCTACTTCCTCATCCAGAAAGCACCAGCATGGAAAATCTCTTTCAAAGATATCCCCAGGACAAGACCTAATCAGACTGTAAAAGGAATTCTGAGTTTGGGCTAATGGGTACGTTCCTGCTCATTGTGATTGCACTTCGAGGTTTGGAAAAAATGTGGATCCTCTCTTTCATCAGACAGAAAATGTGGAAATTGTTAAGACTCTTTGATTAAGATTTGAGTGATCCAAATCATGTATCTCAAGACTCTCACTGTAATATAACCCACCCTCTCATTGTAATATTCATTTTCTCATTAATTGCTAGCCAAATAGAGTTGATTCCTAATCTCAAGAATACCTACTCTTCTAAGAGTATATAAACTATGAGCCCACAGCCATTAAGGATCTTGCACTAAGAGAGTGTCCAAGTGAGCATCTTTTTATTAATAAACATGCTGGTCATATAATAAAATGATTGCATTACCCAGAAATTATATCTCATAGACATTTTTAAATATCACAGGGATACCATGTATGAGAGAGATATCATACATCAGAGAGATCAGGAAGGTAACATATGAAGGAGATGTGTCTATGTCAGAAATATCATACATCAAAGTGATATTGTGTATCACAGAGATAAAGACCAGAAAAGGAGATGGGATACTTATTGCAGAACTTGTGGACAATCCATTTTCATCAACCTAATATCAAGAGAATTAAAGGGAAAAATGAACATATTAGCAACCCCCCTTCCTCTTTCCCAATTTAGAAGATATGGCATTATTATTGTGTCATAATAAATGATAAAATGCACTTTTTTGGAGGAAACAGGAAGTATTTTATGAAGTGATGCAAAATAATGAGAGCAGAATGAAAGGAAAGTATATGTTTTATAGAAAATAAACTCAATTTATTATTAAACTTTGCAGGACTCATTAATCATGTTTACTGACAACAAAATTAAAGAATATGAGAGATTGAAGGCACTAGTTGACTAAGATCTCTTCTTTCCATTTGGGTAATTTCTTCAAGCTTGTCTGTGTTTTCTAGTGAAAGAAAAAAGGCAACTCTGTAAGGGGAGAAGCCTTGGACCCTTCCAATCCAAGGTCAACACGTTACCTGTGAATAATGGCCTCCGTACTCTGCCTGTCTCTACACTTGTTTTTCATTGTATGTGAAAAAGATTGGAGACCACAACCTTATGAATTTTGAAAGGTCAGGAGAGCAAACAACCAGGAGATCTGAAAGTAGAGTTTCTGATAGGTTTTGCAGTCAGGATAGAATTGATGACTGACAAAAAACCTTCAGGACTCGACCCAACAATAACTGAGACCAGACTCAGCCAGCAGCAATGCTACATTTGGACAGAAACTCAGCAAGACCAGAACTATGCAGAAACCTCATTAAATCTTAGTCTGTTCTCTCCAGACACTGATATAGAATGTGCCCCTCAAGGAACTGGAGAGAAATGTCTGTACTTTCATTCTTGCTAGATCCTCAAAATAATTTTCCCTTTGTAAAAACTAAATAATGCTCACGGGTTAAATGCAAGTAGTATTGGTCACTGGAATGAAGTCTCCTGCTGATAGAATTAGGGAAAGACTCCATAATCCCTCTGGGATGCCCCCTGAATCTTGAGGGAGAAATGTAGTGGGCCTAACTGGGGAAGAGTAAGAACAGAGTACTAACTACATACAAAAGAAATACATGGTAATTTGGGGAGAGAGGAAATGTTAGCTAAGGGTATCAAGGAAAAAGGAAAAACGAATACAGACAGCAAGTCTTGCATTAAGTTTTGAAGAGAGCCAGATTTTGTTGCTAAATCCCAATTACATTTTACAGAAACTTTCTGCAAGTTCATGGTCTCAGGCAGATTGTGTGTCCTTGATGCTTTCCAGCTCTCATTCCCAAATCTGGTGCTGAAATAACATTAATGTTTTCAAATTTTCATTTTTTAATATATTTTTCAATGTATTCTACAAAGCTTAGGACTTGAATCAGAAGAAATTCAAAACTCAAGCTCTTTGCTCTAATGTTTAAAGGACTGACAATCTTCTTGACTAGAAAAAGCAAGTGGTTTTGGGAATCCCCTGAAATCCAACAGAGGCACTTTTGACTTTTTACATGAGACTTTGGTCAGAACAAAGATCTAAAATGGGAAACTTTTCAAATGTCACCGTCAAAGGTTCCATGATAGCTGCCAACAAAGAGTCCAGAAGATGCATTTTTTCTAAATTATTTTGCAAGCATTTATAATCTGGCCTCCACTATTCCCCACAATTGAACTAAAAAAAGAAAATTTTCATCATAAGCTTGCAAAGTCTATGCAAAGTCTATGCCCGGAAATGTATGTGTTTCTCTGCATTTTGAGGTTATCACTTCTCTGACAAGAAGAGCTAACTGGGATGTGTCATCTTCAGTCTTTAAGATTTGTCATTGCATTGATCAGAATTCAAAAGTTTTCCAATGTGGTTACATAAAATGTTCCTTTAATTCTGCATTCATTGTTCTACATCTGTTTATTAAAGTCTTGATGTGTCCTCCAAAATGTGCATTTTATCATTTCTTAATGGCACAATAAAATTCAATAATATTCAAATACCATAATTTGTTTAATCATTCCCTAGTAGGAGGACATCTCCCTCCAATTAGTTTCTAGTTTTTAACTACCATGAAAAGAGCTGCTATAAATATTTTTGTACATATAGTCAGATGGCAAACCTCTTAAAATCAAGGATTTGCTGGCTTCTAGTTGTTCTGGGGGTCAATCACACGTGTAAATTTTTTTTTATCTAAACCTATGATTTCAACCAGTATGGGGAACTCAGTGTGGAAACAGCCTCCACTATTGCAGATTGAAACCATGTGCAATTTATAGTCTCAGAGAATTAACTGTCTGAGGAGAGGGACTTGGGGGTCAAGAACTTGCTTCCTACTATCCACTAGACAATATTGTCTCTCTTACAAACCTTAAATTCCCATATAAATGTGGATTATTACTGACAACAGCATTCACATTTCTATGGTATTTTAGATTTACCAAACTATTTTTTCATCCCACTTCTCTGAGATAAAGTGATTCTGATTTTATAAATAAAGAAACTTAATATAGAAAATAAGAAAAATATAAATAAGGAAATAAAAAAGGAAATCGTGAAGATTTTTTACCACCAGGATTTGACTCATGGTCTCTCTATTCTCTATTCAGTACTTAGCCTTCAAAAAGAGGCAGGGTGTGGTACTGTGGACAGAGACCACTGGACCTGGATTCAGGAAACCCCCGAGTTCAAATCTAGCCTCAGACACTACCTACCTATTTGACCCTCCACAAATCATTTTGACTCAGATTCCTCAACTGTAAAATGGGGATAATAAAGGTTGTTATGAGGATCAAATGAGATATGTGTGTAAAAGGCACAGTACCTGGCACATAGTGAGCACTGTAACAATGCTTTCTCTATTTTTTTGTGATCATGGGATTATAGATTTATAGATTTAGATGATGGCTAGCATCAAGTGAAAACTCATCATTTCATAACTGAAGAAACTAGGACAAATGTTAAATTAGTAGTGGCCCAGAGGCACAGACTTGGTGTCCAGGGTGGGATTTAGACCCAGGTGTGGGGACTTACTGAGAGTTACACCTCAACACTCAATAGTATTACACCTCAATAGCTCACCATTTTGTTAGTCTGTAATATCTTTTCCCTGCCTCAGTTTCCTTGAATTGTAATATCTATTTCCCTGCCTCAGTTTCCCTGAATTATTATGATATACCCTGAATAAAATATTGTGGCCACTCCCCTTTTCCTTTATCCCATTAAGCTCTGGTCACTCTCACATTCCAGTGAGTCATAAAACTCCAAATGGCTTATCTCAAATGCCTGAGTAGTGTTCACTATCTTTTTGCCCCAGACTCTCTGTCTTTTGCTCTTAACCTTATTGACTCCCAGTCTATCAGAATTTAAAAGTTATGGTCCTTCTTGAAATTATGACTTACCCAGTGTTTTCCCTTCTTGCCTTTGTTTCCTTTATAGCTGGAGCCCTATAAAGGGTCTGTGTTTTCATTGCTAGACATCGAACATCTTTCAGACAAGAGCCCTGTCCAACCAGCTAGCCTAAATTCTCCATTATTAAACTATGAAAATTTCTGTCTTGCCTCAGTTTCTCAAGAAACTTTCAATCGAGCTAGGCAATCTATGCTTACTAACATCAGAATTGTGCATGCATACTTGCATACTTCCACACATATACACACAAGATGAACCTCAGGTTTGTTAAGTGCGTCACATGGCTGGTAGGGAGACAGGGCTGAAAGATCAAGGTCATTTGGTCTATTCTTATGCCTTTTACAAATTAGAAAATTAAAGTTCAGGGGATAAAACAATTTGCTCACATAGAGAAATAATAAAGTAAGAGAGCTAGGATGTGCATCTATCTGGGTCCTTTTGACTCCTAATCCTTCACTTTCCACCATACCATTACACAGAAAATATAGACTAAATTGAGTTTTTAAATGTAGAGGGATTTTCTGTTTTCTTGTTTCCTCTGACTGAGGTAGCATCCAACCATCCCCAACATTTGGTGATTTCTGCTCCAAATGTCTAAACTCACCATGGTCTCTAGAACCCACCATTTCTCCTTGGTGGAGTAACCCAAGATGATACTTTTTGAAGGTTCAGGAAGTCCAGAAGAGAGCTATTCTAGAAAAAGTGACACATTATCCTTCACTGGCTACAACTGACCACTGGCTTTTTTTTCTCAAAAATCGAGTCAGCCACCTCCTTGGCCAGAAAAGGGCATTTCTGGGTTCCCACTCACTGTTCCCAATATCATCTCTGAGTCAATGCCAGTATCATCCTATCATGCTACAAGGAGCATGCTTTCTATAGGAAGATGGTCATTCCAGATGGGTTTACAATCACACACAAAAACAGGTTTCTTTCTTGGAAAAAAAAGTCTCTTCTATGTAGTGCAGTGTTTACCAGGCTATTTAGCTGAAGTGGTTTTGAGTGGGGGAAAGATAATAAGCTATTGTTTAACCTTGAAGGCTGCTCTTCAGATAAAGCTAGTTTGTCCTTGGATGTGGCTGTGGTTGACAGATCCAGCATGCAGTGTGACTTCAGTATTTACAATATCCAAAGCATACTTGAACACAGTCAGCAAGAAATGTTTTTCTAGTAAGAGACTTAAGAACTGGAAAATGAGTCAACTGACTGCAGAAGGTATTCTCTATTATTTATCTTTTTTTTCTTAATTCAATGTTTAGCTTATGTCTGTAAAGATTTCTGTAAGGTACTGTTCCTCTCTGTTGTGGACATTTTTTTAACTTTAAAAGGGCACACAAAAGGATATTGATGTGGGAGAGTCAGAGAAAAGCAGATTGAGGAAATACAGAGACAGTAGCAAAGACCTAAGAGAAAGCAGCCCTCAGTATAGTCAAAAGTATTGACTAATGACCAGGTGCATTGTTTGCCAGAAACTAATTTACCCAGACATTTACTAGCTGTATGACCCTAAATAAATAACTTAACTCTGCTTGCCTCAGTGACCCCCCTGTAAAATGAGCTAGAAAAGTAAATGGCAAACCACTTCAGTATTTTTGCTGAGAAAACTCCAATGAAGTCACAAAGAGTCAGACACAAATGAAAAACACTAAAAATCAACAATTTATTTATGATATGTTAGGACTTGGAAATTCAGTGCTAGTTTTTGTTTTTTGTTTTACTGAGACTGTTGTATAAAAACTTTATGTCCCCTCTGACAGAAATGTAGATTTGGAATTTCTCAATCTCACTTAGAGATAGGTTATTAGCTTTGATTTGAACAAGTAGGAACCAGATCATAACATGAGGAGTCAGGGCCTGAAGAAGCTGGGTATGACAGACACCAATGACAGAAAAGCCAATTGTAGAAGCAGTTTATAGTTTGTTAACAAGTGTCACTGGATCTCCTCTGTGTAATTAGGGGGGGAAAGATGATTTTAGAAAAATCTGGAAAAACTTATATTGAACTGATATAGAACGAAGTGAGTAGAACCAGGAGAATAAGGACCATAGTAACAGCAGTGTTGTATGATGAACAACTGAGAATGACTTAGCGATTTCAGCAATACAATGATCCAGGACAATCCCTATGGATTATCTTGATGAAAAATGCCATCAGTGTCCAAAGAAAGAACTGATGTTATTTGAATACAAAGGAAAGCACACTATTTTTCTTTCTTTTCTTCCTTCTTTTCTCCCCATCTCTCTCTGTGTGTCTCTGTGTCTCTGTGTCTCTGTGTCTCTGTCTCTCTCTCTCTGTCTCTCTCTCTCTCTCTCTTTCTCTCTCTCTCTCTCTCTGCACGTTTCTTTTGTGTTGTTCCAGTTTTCTTCCACAAAATGACTAATATGGAAATGCATTATATGATTTGAAACTCAAAAATAAAAAAGAATGTTAAAATTATTTTACATATAATTAGGAAAAAATAATGTGGAAAAATGGAAAACACACATGTGGGGGTTCAAAAACTCTGGATGTGAGAGTCCCTTACTCCACAGTAATTTCTAGGACCTTAAGATTGAGTTGTAGCATCATGGCTACCTATGTCCAATCACATCTCTAGCAAAAACTACCCTTCTTTGACCCAACAGGTACTTTTCCAAAATTGTTTTGGGAAAGAGGGGGAAAGGAAAAAAGAAAAAAGTAGCCATTTGGTTTAAATTTAGCCATTCTTGACTGCAAATTATGGTCATCCTCAAAGCTTTCCTAAAGATACTGATAAGCTAGAACATAGCCAAAAGAGGATGATAAGAAAGGTAAAAGATCTGATAATACCTTAGGAGGTTTGGTTGATAGTCCTGACAATGCATAGTCTTCCACTAAGGAAATATGACAAAAGTTTTCCAATACTTGAAAGTTTGTTCTGTGGAGGAAGTTAGACTTGCCCTTCTTAATTCCAGGAATAAGTACAGAGCACAATGGATAGAAGCTGATGGGAGGAAACACTTTCAAATGATTTCTTAAGTAGAAAGGACTACTTCTGTAGGTGATGGGTTCACCATCACTGACAGGCAAAGCTGGCTGACTGCCTATTGGGGATGCTGTAGAAAAAAATGACTGGTTGGCTTGGGATTAGCATTAAGTTCTTCTGGGGAGCCTTTCAGCTCTTTGCTCTTGGAACATGAGAGTCCTCATGCTCTCCTGGGCTTTCAAAGGCTCAACTTCATGGGAAGACCACCATAAGTCATTAGGGAAGGACTTCAATAGATGACCCTTTATCTAAGGCAAAAGTATCCAAAAGTCCTCCAGTTTCATCACACAGAACACATTTCTTTCTTTAAGATTCTGGTTTAAAAGAATTATGGGGCATTTTTGTATTGTAAGAGGCAAAGAAATATGAGGGATTCAGAGAAATGATATGAACTGATTCAAAGTGAAGCAAACTGAATCAGAAAATAATCCATACATAATAATTCTAATAAGCTAATTGAAAATGACATGAAAACAAACCTGACCACTGTAATTGTGATGCTCAGTGTTGGACCTGGGAAAGAGATAAAGAACTGTACCTCCTTAATAAGTGTGATGATGAATATGTTTGGAAACTCCATGTGCAAAATGTTGCATAAACTATCAGAAGGAATCATTTTGTCAGTTGTGTATGTGTGACTTTTTTATGAGAGAAATGGAAATGACCATGATATAAAAATAAATGGCTTTAAAATTACTTTTTTAATTAAAAAAAAATAAAAGGTATTGATAAAACTTGTTAAAATTCCTTTTTAATTAAAAAAATAAAAGGTATTGACAAAACTTGTTAAAATTACTTTGTAATTAAAAAAAAAAGGTATTGACAAAACTTGTTGACTTCACTTAATAGGGGAGGAAAAGATATGGCTTGGTTTTTTGTCCCAAGAATTTTGAGAAAGGAATCTTCTACTCTCCCTCATCTTTATTTTGTTCATTTCCAATACATTATTTCTAATGGATTTGTAAGAGTTCATCCTTATCTATAATGACTTTCTCATCTAGCCCTTGATTGATGAGGTAGAGACTGCCTGACTTATAACCTCTATAGAACTAAGAGCCTGAAATTATTCACAGATTAAAGTTCTCAGCTTTGTCTTTTTATCCAATGCTACAAATTTTATAGAATTTTCTCTGTCAGGTTCCATGATTGTGAGCACTTTTCCGGAGAGGGTCTTGAGAGAGTTCATCTGGGAAACTCTCTGAGCTGCTCTTGACAAAATTATTTCTTGCATTTTATCATAAAGCTTATACTTCATGGAAGCTCTAAATAGAAGCTTTCAAGAGGGTTGAACATAGGTTCAAAGCTTTTGCCCACTCTTTGCTGCCAAATGACTGGCACTAGCAGTTTTGAACTCTTTCTGCAAAAAAAAAAATTTTTGATTTTAAAGACTGATTTTTAAATGAAGTGGAAAGGCATTCTTCAAACTACACCTTAGTAAACTTTTCTGTTAGTTCTTACTTCTTCATCACTTTCACTTCCTTTCTCCCTTCAAGTACTGCAAGTTCTAAGAAGGAAGATGGAAAAAAGGAAAATCAAAGGGGTACCAACATTACTTATGACAACATTGCATGCAGCCAATCAAATGTGGCAAATTTTCTGTGTTAAGTCAACTTCTGAATATTTTGTTCTTTTAATTGTAAAGTCATTAAGTCATTGATTTGTTGCGACCCCACTTGGGTTTTTCTTGGCAGAGATACTAGAGTGGTTTGCCATTTCCTTTTCTAGCTCATTTAACTGTTGAGGAAACTGAGGCAAACATTGTTACATGACTTGCCCAGAGTCATACAACTAATAAGTTTTGAACTCAGGTCCTCCTGATTAGAGAAGCAACACTATATTCACTGCTCCAAGCAGCTGCTCCTTTCTGAATATTTTACATGTCCAATTTCTTTCTACAAAATATTTCAAAGGTGGAAACCATTAAAGTGAGTAATGTGATCTAGGAGCATATACGAGATCTGGAACCCAAATACCAAGGTTAAATTCCTGACTCTATTACTTAATAGGGCATCTAGATAGTGTCACAGAAAGAAGGAAAAAGATGTAGAGACAGAAAGGTTCTGTGTGTGCATGTGTGCCCATGTATGTACACTAGCCCTGGCTCCAGCAGACAGGTTTCCACTCTCCAGGACAAAGGCCTGGTCAGAATAGCTTAGCACAGCTGGAAGTAATGAGGCAGTGACTCCTTGGGATCAGTGTAAGAAGGTCACTAAAATTTTAACTTCCTTCTCTGTAGCTGGCAGGCCTTCTCTTTCTTTAAGCTGTTCCATTTTTCCTGATTTTGTCTTCCACAAACTGTGACCGAACCTCAGTGACCTGTGGTTAACATATATGTTCACGTATGTGTTCATTGTATACAGGCCGGTGTAGGGGGGAACAAAAGAAGGAAATATAGGATAAGAACTCAATGATAAACTGGGCATGCATAGGACTTAAATGAGTCTGCCATTTAAAGCCTTCTTGAGAATGTTAAGGCCTTACTTGCCTTGGGCCTAAGCCAAGTAGGAGAGACTCTCCAAGTTTGGATTCTGTTAATATGTCTTATAAGCCTCTAAGCTGTAGAGATAGCTACACCATATTATGGAGGATCAGGAAGTCCCAAGCCAAGAGAATCATGACTTAAGAATGCAGGACTCAAAGAAACTTCAGCTGTTGAAGCCAAAGTCAAAGGAGAGATGTCAACAAAGAAAAAGTCAAACCTCCTGAGCTCTGAGTTGGAGAAGATGTACTCTGGACAAGATTTATCCTTCTCCTATTTCTAGCCAAAAAATGTCTAAGCTTCTCAGGGCCCAATCAAAGAGCTTTCCGATTGAAGCTGCCTAATAACTCTAAAAATTCATTTCAGAGTTTGAAAGTTAAAAAAAGAAAAAAAAAAGAAGGAAGTTCAGTCACATTTTTTTCAAGTCCACTTCATCGGCTAGAAACATGATTGTAAAATGCAAACTGTGAAATTATCCAAGAATCTATTTGTGGTCCTTTCAGCCAGTGCCCTCCAAGGGTGGCGTTCAGGGCAATGAATTATAGTAATTGAAATGACATGTTTATTTAATTACTTTCTACATTTCCCATTTACTATACTCTCAGGGCTGTGTATGAATCATGAAGAATAATCAGCACATTAGGAAGAAATAAGTCCAGCCCATAGCTAAAACATCCATCCTAGTCCTTTCACTTGGGCGGGGGCAGGACCAGCCCCACCAAATTATACGAGAGGGTCAGTGTCACTGATCAAAGAGCACGTATCAAGTATAAGAAGACTGAAAAGGTAGGCAGGGACCAAGTTATAAAGGGCTTTAAAGTAATACATTTGGAATCACAGGAGGGAGTTGAGTTCCTAGCTCTGTCCTCAGTCAATTTTTGATATCCTTTCATCTTTGTGTGTCCCACTTTCCTATTTTGTTAAATGGTGGCCTAGATAGCTTTAAAACCCTTTCCAGTTCTATTACCCAATGGCTTCTGGGTTCCTTGGAACTCCTGGCTTCCTGGATCATCCTGAAGGAACTCTCCATCCTCTTAAAGTTTAGCTTCTAACATCTCCAAGGGGATGAGACTCTTAATTAATGAGTCCTCTTAATAGGACCGGGCAACATCTGCCTCCCCGGTGTGACTTGAGGGGGAAAAGGGCTTCCTGCACAAAGACTTCTTCACCAGCCTGCAGAATGCTGGAGGATGTCACTTTGAGTCACTCTTTCAGTCACATCTTTGAAGGTTCTGTTAAAATGCAAATACAGTATCTGGGAGCTATAACACATTATGGTGAGACTACTTTATCTCTCTGTTTCCAAACCTCCGCAACTTCTGTTTAAATCTGTTTTAAATGTGAAAGTTTATGCTCCAGTAAGCCTGAATTTGTAACTGGGAAAGAATATGATCCCTTTAAGAAGAAGCAGTTTACATATGAATCTAATTTGTGAGTTTAAAATTTCGGGGAAATTTCTCAGAATCTTAGACATTTCAGAGTTGGAAGGAGTTTAACCATTGAGTTCAATTCATACCCCTCAAAAGAGGCCTTTCCCACCCACCCCCTTAATGCCAGTGCCTTCCTTTAACCTTCTACAAGAAGCCCTTCTTGGTCACCTGCTACAAGTGGCTTCCCTCGGAGACTACCTCCCATTATACTAGGTAACACCCATCTTGTTTAGTCCAGTTGTTTGCATTTTATCTCTGGCTAAGCTTTAGTCAAGAAGAACAAAGTTCCAATCCAGCCTTGGAAGTTTAATAGATGTGTGACTTGAGCAAGTCACTCAACCTATGTTTGCCTCAGTTTCCTCATTTACATATAGGAATCATAAAAGTCTCTACTTCCCAGAGTTTTTAGAAGAATCGAATGAAATAATATGTGTAAAGATATTTCTAAAAATATAATTATTTCTAAAGATAGAAGGTAGTAAAAATATATTTCTAAAAATACAATTAAAAAATAATATTTCTAAAGAAAAAAGGTAGTAAATACATCTTATCTATTGTCATCACCATCAGCTCAAATGGGCCACTCTTTGAGTGGAAGGAACAATCTTTGTCTTTCTATCCCCGACTCTTGGCACAAAAACTAGTACATAGCAGACACTTAAAAAGACTTGTTGACCCTGATTTCTACAACTTCTAAGTACAACTCCCAGCTCTGGTCTCTGGGTCCCAGAAGGACAAATCTAATACTTTTTCCATCCAACTTTTGTGGTGTATTTACCACAAGTCCCTACTTTTACGTGGTTTCTTATTTCTAAACTCTGACAGCCCAAAATCACATTTACTTTTCTGATTGTCATATTTTTCATTCCCCCAGTGTTCCCAGTTCACCATACTTTTTTCCAGACTCATTTCTTTCTCATCATATTTGAGAAATCAGTCATTTATCCCTATTGAATTTAATCTTATTAGATTTAACCTGTCAAGATCTTTGTTGATCCTAATTGCCCTCCAGGATATTTGCCACCCTTCCCAACTTTATATTAGTTCCATATTCAATAAAGACCCCATCTTTCTGGTCGACCCTTTCACTCTCCTCGCTGTGGTAAGGCTTTTTGCCTAATATGGGATAAATAGAAGGGATGGCTAAAGAAGTTGGTAGAAGACAGATTCCGAAGAAATATTCATTCTCAAGGTCAGAGAAATATCAATGCATCAATGGCCATATTGCTCCTTGGGTGGGGCTGGCTGCTTGAGTCCATTTACCAGGTTCACTTATAGGCAAAACAAGGCCAAAAGGGGCTATATAGATCTTTGCCAATAACCACAGCTAACCTCATATTGGCAGGTGCAGTTGCACAACACATAGAAAGAAGATCCTGAGTTTCACATCATAAGCATCAAGTGGACTCTCCTTTCCCTACTCACAGAAGAATAGCAATGGAGAACTAAAATTCAAGCTGGGCATTTCCTACAATCACTGGATTGGTCAATCCTGTATACTCACTAAGGATTTCCAGAGCCTAGATTTTAATCCATTCAGTGTTTTATTATATATCATTCTATATTATATCATAGATGTTCTCTTATTATCATGTATCATTGACTGTTGTTATTGTTTCTATGTTGAACTTTAAGTTCAACATAGGAGCAATAATAACATAGGTAAAGGACCACCACCACTACCTGGTGGTTAAATATGACTTTAAGTCATTGATAAAGAGTGCAAGACTAAGCACAGATCTCTTGAGCACTTCACTGAAGAACTGTTTCCAATCTGACACCAAACCAATAATGATAATTCTCTGAGTCAGAGCATTTGATTTATTGTCAATGATTCTACTTCTGAGAACATTGAAGCTGAGACACAGAGTTATTAAGTAACTGTCAGCAAGTTTCTAAATTTCTAAGGCTGCATTTGAACTCA
Source organism: Sminthopsis crassicaudata (assembly GCF_048593235.1). NCBI lineage: Eukaryota > Metazoa > Chordata > Mammalia > Dasyuromorphia > Dasyuridae > Sminthopsis > Sminthopsis crassicaudata. Next base: position 16,570,356 of record NC_133619.1, on the reverse strand, counting down.
TGTCTTCATGACCCCAGTTCCAGATCTCTAAATACTTCACCACCTAATTGTCCTCTTTTGAACCATTTTCCTTTTTCTTTGAGCAAAGAAGAAACCTACCTGTCACTAGAGAATAGGTAGCAGTCTCTAGAGTGTATCGGAAATACAAATATCACATACTTAATGCAGATTACTGTAAAAGTGAACTTACTCTCCTGCGATCCTCAATCTATCTTTTCAGATGGCTGTGGTTGATTCCAACTCTCTCTCTTAACACCACAGTAACCTATGTACTGCTTTTATTACCAGAGAGCCATGCTTTTCTACCTTCCCCTACACTTACTAAGCTATTACTGTGTCTAACCAATGTGTTTTATTTACCTCTTATTACTTACCTTTTTGACAATCCTTCTCTACCTTCAGATAGAGAATTCCTCCATTCCAAGTCATTCTTTTCATTTTTCCTCAGTAAATTCCACATTTCCTTTCCCCAAAATCAATCTGGATTGTTCTTAACCCCTCAAAAACACCTCCACAACTTTTTCTCTCCTTATTACTCAGCTCAAGTCCTTCTCCTTCTCCCTACAATTCTACCAGCTAATGAAGTGAAATTGCCAGCAAATTTTAAGAAACCCATAGCAGCTGTAATCTTTGAAGGAAAGGGAAGATTCTCTCCTGATTGGGAAGAACAGCTACAGGGTATCTTCCATAATAGTATTATTATTATCATTTTTCTTTCTCTCTTTTAGTTTATGGAAAAGGGGAGGAGGGAAGGAAGAGCTCTGAAAGAAAAAGAATTAACTTATGGGGTAATTGCTTCAATTACCTCAGCAGTAGAATAAGTTCACTTGTAGGGTACCTCCTTCAGCCAAGGGCAATCACAGAGGGCAATTCATTAAGCTGAAGTACCCATAGATGTCAGGCAGCAGGAAGATAGAAGAGGGCTTGATATTAATCTGGTCTGAAGTACCAGAGCCATCAAAGTTCTCTAGGAAATAATTTTTACTGTAAGTTAAAAGATTCAATTCGAAAGAAACTTTCCATCTGAGTCTGGAAATTTTTAATAAAATTAAGTAGTAATCAACTAAGAAAAAAAGAAATTGTCCTCAATTTTATAATAAAATATTTCACAATTCTATGAGATATTGAGACCTACCACGTGTTTTTCTCATGAAATTCCTATCGTTTTCATTATACCCATATTATAGATGGGATAACAGGGAATTCGAGTCCCAAGTTAGAAGCATTGAAGCAGAAACTCAAACCCTGTTCTTTGGGCTGTATATCTTTTGCTCTCTGTACCTCACTAGTTTTCAAGAAAAAAAAGGAATGAAGTATCAAAATGCTGATTTTAAATATTACTCTCATTCATTCAACAAATGTTAATAAAGTGCTAACCTCAAACAAGTCTTTATTAAAATAGCTCAACCCAAACACTATTTGAGAGTTCTTTTTTAATTATTAAAAAGGAAGATAATTGAGTAGGGAAACATACTATTTTCTCCATTAACAACAATTAGGGGGAAAACCTAGCTCTTCAGACCACTAATGGCCATAACCAAAGAACCACTACTCACCTGGTGGCAGCATCGCCTAATTGGAGGCAAAGTAATCTAGGAGCAAAAAACAGCCTCTTGAGTGGTGAGCTTGCAAAATCAGATCTCTAAAGTCATAATAAAGATCAAATATAGCAAAGCCATTATCACCCATTAACAATGTGGCCCAAAATAGTTTCTTAAGCTAGCAGGAAATAGAACATAAAACAAGTTGTGATTGGAGTTGTGGGTAGAAAGGTCTAGAGCATGTGAGGTTTGCTTGAGAGGCTAGGAAATTGCAGTGGAGACCCTGAGTGGTCCGAGTAAAACATGAACTCACTTGAGCACTTGGGAAGATGAGAGAGATGCCCAAAAATAAGGATGAGGATTTAAGATAAAAAATATTTAAAAGAAAAGCCTATTCTATATGCCTAGGGCTTGTTATGATCCTCATATAATGGAAGACAATCAATGAACCAACACACATTTATTAAGTGCCTATTATATGCCAAGCATTATTCTAAATACAGAAGATACCAATACAAAGAATGAGACAATCCCTGCCCATCAGGGAGATGACATGTACATGCATGTAAGTCTATAGAGAATAAATATAAAAGAAAATGTAGGTCGGTCAAAATAAGTTTGGAAAGGAAAACATTAATAGTTGGAGGGACCGGGAAAGGTTTGGTGGTGTTTGAGTAGTATTTTGAAGGAAACCTTGAATTCTATAAGGGAAAGGTGAGGATGAATGAATTTTAATCATGGCTGACTGCCATTATGGCCCATGCAAAGGCTTGGAGATGGGAGATCCAAAGACAGAAAAAGCCAATTTGGCAGGATTGTAGAGTTGCATAATGAAACTGGAGAAAGGCTGAAGCAAGTTTCTAGAAGCTCATTGGAAAAGAGCTAAATCTTGGCCTTATTGCTCCTCCACAACCTGAAAGAAGGCAAACTTTTAGTGTTGCCTCATTGCCCATTACTGCCTCCACTGGTTCAAGAGGAAGAAAAGAGAGAAAGATATCACTTACAGCTCTTTTGCTAAGATCCATGTTTTGCTATGAGAATAGGCTTAAAGTTCATTAGACAAAGTAGAATCTCTCAATATATGAATATGTAAGTTATTTGGCAGTTCTCCTCAAAAATGGAACTGCTTATTATTTATATTAAAGAGTAACACTTTTTTTCATTGCCCTGTTAAGGGTGGCTATGAGTTAAAAGTTTGCCATTGCTCTATCAACTCAGAAGCAGAAAAGGAATGCCTTTGGCCAGCAGGAAAGTAACAAGAACCAGAGAGAGAATAGAAAGCAAAAAAGAGACTTCATAAAGGGACCAATATCATCAGTGTCTTCAGTTCAGAATTATTAGATGCTCCTACACATGGGTTTCTCCACTTCTGTGCATCCCTGCTAGGTTTCAATATATGTCAGCCCACTTTCTCCCACGTACAAGGCAGATAACAAGGTTGGACAATGAAACTCAGTTTTATGAGTGGCCTGTGATGTAAAGGAGGGACTAGCCAATAAGGATCCCATGTCAATTTGGGCATAGTTCTTTGCCTACTTCATATATAGATGGAGGCTTCTTAGCCTGTTTGAATAATGAATAATGAAATATTCTTTTAACTACTTGGTAAGATAAAACTAACATGTACACAAAATGCTGAACAGAAACCACTTTTTCTCCCTTTCCCTAGATAGATAGATAGATAGATAGATAGATAGATAGATAGATAGATAGATAGATAGATGGATGGATGGATGGATGGATGGATGGATAGATGATAGATATAGATTTGTAATCAATAAATAGCTCTTTTTAAAAGTTCACTGATATTAATTGGTTAATTGATACTGAGATGAAATCAACCATTTAATGGACATAAGGGCAATAATCAAGGGTTAGAGGATATTGGAGGAATATTAATTTAATGAATGATCTTGAAGAAGAAAGTGAATGGTAGGCTTATAAGTTATGAAAATAGATAACTCCCAATCTTTCAGAGTTACTTCTAGAACTCTGAGGTGAGGAATGAGTAGCCTTGCTCTGGAGAGCTGGCCTGAAATTGGATTTGAGGTTGGGAAAATGAGTCCAGAACATATTTGTGGGACAGAGTGATGTTTTTATTATTTCTGCTCTTGCTTCTTAGTAAGTAAAAGTTATCATTTCTGCCTTTTCCTTTTAATGACTAAATGTTATGGTTATTCTCACTTTTGTTTTATCATTAAGTAAATATTTCATGTTAGTGATATGATCTTCCCTGGAAGATGTCTGGTGAGAGAAAAAGGAAAAAAAATTAGTCTGAGCTTGCTAGATGGAAGGAGAGGCAGCAGTAACAGTACCAGTAGTGGCCTACTGTGGCTACTTTTCTCCTCCACCAGGTTTCTATATAACCATGAATCCATGGTGTGTCTGCTTTTTTTTCAGCTGTGTTTATTCTTTTTTGTGATTTCAAGGAATGAGCATCAGAGATTAGACAGACCAAGTTTTAATTGTGAGGTTTAAAAGGTTGGAAAAGCCATGAAAGGTCTCCATAGCTATTGGAACCAATCGTAGCAATAGCAGACGCTAGTGAGGAGTCAGTTCTCAGGGACAACTTCTTCAACCTATCCCAGCAGTAACTCCACCCAGAAGACTAGACCTCTTGTCCTACAAATATTACAGTGACTCAAACATCAATTATACCAAAACCAGAAGTGAATTTAGTCTGGGGACAATTTTATAGCAATCTCTTTAATTTGAAGTTCACTCTTCCCAAGGACAAAATTAGTGTGGAGAAGGAAAAGTGTTCCCCAAGTTTAGAGAAGATATTTTTATAAATCTGTCCTTGTGATACTTTCTCAATAAATATACCTTTGTAAAAGCTTATTTTTAAAAAATAGAGTTAATTGTGCCATAGTGACTGACTTTCTGTAAATAGAAAACACATCAATGGGGCTCAAGAACTACAGTAGCAAAGAGTAGGAATGTGTACCCCAAAAACCATGGTTATCACTAAGAATCTGGTAGAGAGATTGGGCAATAGCTATATGATTCCAGTCATCACTGTCCTCGCCCACTCTAAATTAAAAAGAAAGGAGGGAGCGACCTGCCACTATGAGAGCAGGTTAAGATGAGTAAGCCAGCCAGAGAGAAAGGGATTATAGGTTCCATGTCAAACATGATGCCCACATGGATAAGTGCATGGCCACAATGAGAGCTAAAGAACTGAGAGGAAAAAAATCCTACCTCTAGATCACCCCTTGATTCTCTACCTGAACAAGATTTATATCCTGCTCTGCTCAGATGCATACTAAAGTTTCTGAGAAAGCCCTGAATTTTGTCACATGATACAGGTAATATTCTTGCACTGCTCAAAGAATACCTGGTACCTTCCTTTCCCTTCTCCTCTTCCTCTTCCCCCTCCTCTCTCTCCTCATTCTAAGGTATTACAACCATACAACAGGTTATGCAATCCAAGAAGACTCCATATGGGGAGACATTTTATATGCAGGCTCACTCTTCTGCCCAACCGTGAATTCTCCAAACTCCACAAACTCACTAAATCCTAGAATCCAGCCCCAAGGTTTTCTGATGCTTGGTTCCTGACATAAAAGTATTTTAATTTGTTTTCTCCCTCAATTGCATGCTTTGGTAAGCAAAACCAGACCGTATTACTCCCATATTAAAAACACGGTAGAACGATATTTTAAACACAGTTTCAATAAACTTTAGAAGTTGATACTATAAAAGCCTTAAATATATCGTCTCATTAAAAAAAAAAAAATGCGGCGCTTAGAATAATCTCCAGTGGCCAATCACAACTTAGGGGCTGCCGTAATTTATGATGTTGGTCACCCCAGCCCAGCCATTTAATCTGATAATCAACATCAATCACCAATTTTTATTACAACATTTTGCAAGCTGAGCAGAAAATCTTGCTCTCGAGGACAAATTAGGCACCCCCAAAGTGACTCTTGCAAATAAATACTGTTGGCTATAACTTTCCACGCCACGTTTCAACCCAAGCAATTCGGCCTCTAAGTGCCATGAAAGCTAAAAGCAATTATAGAATTAAAAAGAAAGAAAGAAAGAAAAACCCAAGAAGATTCATGTGAAGTTGACTACCTTATGATGGAAAGAGATTTTTTTCCTTTTGGAGTTCAATGACAATATGTACTTTCATTTATTTCTCCAGTGGTTGTCATCCAAGAGATATTAAGTGTATCCAAATATCCTTCAAGACAGATCATAACTCACCATTAAAATGATGCAAGGCCCTATTACATTGACATGCAGACTCTTCATTGGCTCAAGCTACTCATCCCTGTTCTTGCACTCGATAGTGAAAAAGTAATGGCCAAACAGAAGACCCAGTGCAGAGCGGCTAATTGCCAAAAATTCCTCCAATAAATCAGATGGACCCCATTAATATGTAATGACGCTCAATTTACTGTTAATTCAGATACTCCCTGCAAACCCAGAGAGCTCTTTAAAAGTAACTGCAGTAATAATTTCCCTTTATGTAAGTCAAATAAAATTAGCATTTAATCTTGGAGTTATATCCTGTGGAAATAATCAATGTGATAAAGTGTTAAAATGTTTCTTAAGATGGCTTTTAGGATTCCAGAGCTTGAATTCTATTCCATCTTGGCTTCCATTGGCTGTACAATTTGAGACAGGTAACTTGACTTTTTCTGCTTCTTTATATCAATCTGTTCTATTGAAAATTAAGTTAAATAATAGTATAGCCTGTAGCTCAAAGCCCATTTGCACAAGACCTTCCTTATGGGTAGATTATTCAATGCTCTGAGGCTACATAAAGGGCAGTGTTGGTAAGATCTTGGGAGAAGAGAGATCCAAACTTAATAGCTTTAGATGATTTTCAGGTCCTTGAATGAAAAGAAAGACTGAGAAGAAGCTGACAAGTAAAGGCGTTGGCACTTGGATCATGGTCTTATCTCTAGTATATCATACTAGGGATTTCAGAGAGTTTCCCTTTGGGTGAGAACTCCCTTCCTATCTCTCCCTTTTCCCTTTCTCTCCCTTCCTTGTCCTCCTTCTCTTCCTCTTCCACCTCTTCCTTTTTTCACCCTCCTCCTCTTTTTCTCCTCCTCTTTCTTCTCTTTCTCCTTCACCTTCTCCTCCTTCTCCTCCTTCTTTTCCTTCTCCTCTTCCTCCTCCTGGTCCTTTATCTTCAGCTTTGTCTTCTTTTCAGTCTCTTTCTCAGCTGAACTGAGTTACCTCACTCCTGACACCAACATTATTCACTCTTCCTTCTCTGGTGAGAAGGATTTATTTGCCATGTGATACATATGTTCCTTGTGGAAGTGGCACTTGAAGGCAAATAAATCAAGCATGGATAGATAGCTTGGGGCACTCCTTCCTCCATTAACAATAGTGATGAGGAGCTTAGTTTGACCCTCAAAATTATTTTCCCCAGAGTAACAACTTAGGGGGATGATGGCTCTACTCTAATGCTACACTTTTTCTTTGAGGAGAGCAGAATGGCAGCAATCCTTATCTATTCATGTCTTCCCATGAACCACAGGCCCAGGTGGGCACATATAAACTACATGGGCAAACACATCTCCTCATACAATAATAAAAGCATGCATTTATGCAGCACATTGAGGCCTCCAAAGCAGTTTACATATTGAATCCCTTTTGATTCTTCTAACATAACCATGGGCTGTAAGGGCTATTAGTATTCTCATTTTGCTGATGAGAAACAGGCTGAGAGAATGAAGTCATTTTTCCAGAGTCACACAGCTTTAAGAAAGGAAGACAGGATTCGAACTCAGGTCTTCCTTACTCTACTCTTTCCACTGTGCCATCTAATTGCCTCTCTGTTTTTCTATATCAGACTGTTCTCATTGGAAAAAAAAGAAAAATCCAGATTATTCCTATAAAGAACAATTCAAAAAGAGAATCACTTCTTTAGTTTTATAGTAATAGCTTTACCTTTATAACCATAACCAATATTCACACAGGCTTGAGGAACAATTATGACGATTCTCATAATTTTCAAGATGATGTATAGACTAATAATTTAGATCTCTCAGAGCTGCCTTTTTGAATTTGGAAGTCAGAATCTTTCAAAGCTGGAAATGATCACTCATTCTTTGACAATGCTCTCCGACATATGTTAAGTGAAGTGAATCAAACTACAGAAGTTTGATCCTTTCTCTCCCCCCCCCCACCACCAAGATTTGAAACAGTCATTTAAGAACTCTTCCCACAAGAATAGAGAACATCCATATCGTCCTGCATTCGTGGGGTTGTCATGGGAAACCACTCAGGCCCTGAAAACGACTGTATTGTAATCAACCTTCTCTCTCCCTTCCCATTTGTGATTTGTGTATAAAATCTCTACCCTTCCTGCTACAGGAGGAGATCTCCTCCCCAGGAGAACCATATTCCCCACTCTCAAAGTGATGAATGAAACTATTTGATCTCTAAAACTTATCTCTAGGTCTGCTTTGTGCAGCTCCAACCATACACAGTAAAATTTTGTTACCAGGCTATAAAGGTCATGAAATTCATCACTTGCATTAACTTCTATTTGGGCCTCCCAATAACATTATGCCCTCACTCCCATTTTACAGATGAGGAAGCTAAAGCTCAGAAAGATTAAGCCCCTGGTTACAAAGCTCAGATCTATAGTAGGTTGCATTAAAATCCAGGTCTTCTTTATGTCAAATCAGCACTACCCACTCTACCACCCTGCTTTTCAGTCAGGGTCCCCAAAACCTTAACCATTCTGTTGTACTGCATTATAATTGGGGACCTCAAACCCTTATGCATTCTGCCCCACTGACTCTTAACTGGGAGCCTCAAATCTAAACAAATTTCCAAAGGTTCACAATAGTAAAAGCTCAAAGGACAAAGTGGGAGTCTGTTGGTCCACCCTTCTCTATTTAATCTATGGATTAACACAGACTTTTGGAGCTGGAAGAAAGCTTGGAAGCCTTCTAATCAAACTCACACCCAAAAAGGCATCCCCTCAACTACACCGGACCAGCATCCGATTTCTGCATGAAGAAGCCCAGTGAGGAGAAGCTCACTCCTTCCTGGAACAGCACAGTCCACATGAGGTCAGTTCCAATTAATACATATTCCAGAATATCTAGATTAAATTCTCCTTTTTGTAACTTCTACCCTTCTGGAGCCAAATAGAACAGGCCTAACCCCTTCCCAAGGAAGCCCTTTATATACTTGATGACAGCTATCACAGTCCGTGAATCTGTTCTTATCCAGCTTAAACAGACCCAACTCCATTAACCAATACTCATAGGACATATGAGTCCTTCACCATGTTGGTGGCTCCCTACCTTATAAACGTGCTGCCTAAAACAGTACCACCGAGCACTGAATATATTACAACAAATGTGATCTGACTAGAGCAGAATACAATGGGACTAAAAAAAAGAAAAATTTAAAAAATAAATATAATGGGCCCGTCATCTCCTTATTCCAAGAAATTACTTTCTCTCTATTGTGCAAGGTCCCACTGACATTTTGGCAACCACAACATATTCCTGACTCATACTGACTTTGCAGTCCAGCCAAACCACCAGATCCTCACCAGATAAATTCAGGGGTGAGCTGGAATGAGCTTAAGCTAGCTCTTGAGAGCCAATTGTTAAATTTTCAATGGGAGAATTTAAATCTCACAATAAGGAAGTGCTACAAACTCAGGGCTTGAGTTATTGTTTTGTACATTTCTAGACTTGAGAAAGTGGTGGAGGAACAGCTAGGTGGCATAACGGATAGAGCACCAGCCCTGAAGACAGGAGAACCTGAGTTCAAATTTGATCTCACTTAGCACTTCCTAGTTGTATGACCTTGGGCAAGTCACTTAACCCCAAAGCAAAAAAAAAAAAAAAAAGTGGAGAAAATGGTAACAGTGAAAATTAAACTTAACAGTCTATCCTGAATACATTTTTCCTTGAAATCCAGTTGTTAAACATTTACTGGCAAATCACTAGACAAACTATTCTCGCAATGTGCAAGAGCATGTTATACATGCTATAACCTGTTATATATGTTATGCATGCATATCATACACTATACATATACATGATCTGCAGGACACGACATGCATGTTATAATATGTATGATGTGTTGTGCCATGATGCATATGTACAATATAACATGTATATGTATTATATTGCTATAATATGTTATACATTTATTGCACCTATCTTATGTAGATCTGGAAAGTCATACAGGTCTAATGAAAGAATCAATATTTGAACTCAAGTCTTCTGAATATAAATTCAAAATTCTTGCCACTATTCAATGCTTTCTAAATGTTCATATCCAATCTCATTAAGTATCTCTCCCCACCCCAAAATAAAGATAATAAAAGGCAGGTTTTTTTTTCAAAACAAGGGATTCAGAAAAGAAGGTTTCACTGGAAGGAAAATCCACAGCTTCAAGGAAGTGAGAGATAGATCTGTGCCAATCAAATGGTCATTCACCTGAATAAGTCCCCTTCTTAGCACTAATTATTCCATCCAGGAGAGACACAGAATCCCGATGTCCAACATAAAAGAAAATACAAGTCGATCTGAAAACTGCGTATGCCTTGGGATCACAATTTTCTGGGTCTTCTGTGGCACCTAGTTCTTCCCATGAATTCCAAAGTCTTTGGAGAACACATAAAAACCAGCGCCCACCTGAACTGAACATGAATAGAGCGTGAAGCTCAGGCTTGCCCAAGATCAGAGACAGAAGAAAGTAGTAGGTGCCAGATCTGAACTCAGTTCCCCTGACCCAGATTTCTACTCTATTCTTCTGCCTCTCTACACTCTCACAAGATTGACATAAATTGAGCAGATCCATAGTATAAAAATATACTATACTATAGTATATACTATATACTATACTATATATATATAATATACTATAATCGATCCTATCATATGATAGGAAAAAATACAAAAATAAAAAGTTTTCATTTCTCTTCACATTTTTCTTTGTTGCTCATAAATTAAGGTGAGAGGGAGCACCTGTCCTTTGAATCATAAAAAGAAGGATAAGCCAGCACATCATGAAGGAGAAATTAGAAATTAGAATGATTAGGAATAACAAGGAAGTGACAGAAAGAAATTGATGTGTGTGGTAAGCTTCTGGATATCTTAATATTTGAGGGCTAACATTTTCTTCCTCTCTGAGAACAGAGAACATATTATGGATCTGCTCTATTTCCTCCACCTCAGTAAAAAGACTGAATTGTGTTATTTCAAGTTACAATGACCTCGTGTTATTTAAATTCAGGAGAAGGGCAGAAGGCAGGCCAGCAAGAAAAGAGAGAGGGAGGGAGGCACACAAGAAGACAGAGAACAAAGAATGGACAAGAGGAAAGCAGAACACGAGTGGACATGGGCAAACATGGGTTTGTTTGTTTGTTTTGACTTTACTGCATACTTTTCTCCATAGGACTTCAAAGAGCCCTTATAGAAATCTTTTCATTAACCTTCCTAATATTATGACAATAAGAAAAATAATAGTGACAATACTAAAGAGGCTTCTGGTTGTGTTTCCTCAAGCCAGTTCCTTCTTTCCATTCTGCCAAAAAATATAGGGGGATCTCTATGAGATCTCACTTGACGCAACCCAACAAACATTTATCAAGATCCTATTTTATACAATTCATTGTAGTAAAAACTCAAAAATGGCACCAAAAAAGTGAACTAGACTCGGCCCCCAAGAAGCTTACATTCCACTGGGAAATGCAAACTATCCCCTGATAAGTTGGGTAGAGGAAGGTCAAGGGATCCCAGAAGGCTTCACCAGAGTATTGCTTCCCAAGCTAAGGGAAGCTGGGAATTCCAAGAAGGGAGAGGAAGAGGAGACATCTTCCAAGAATAATCAATGAGGTGGGAAAGTATGCTCGGTTTGAAAAACATCTAGTAGGCAAGTCTAGCAAGGTAGCTGGAAGCCAGATTTGAAGAACTTTAAATAACAGGATGAGGAACTCGAATTTTATCCTAGGGACACTAGTAGTCATTGAAGACTTTGAGCAGAGGAGTGATATGGTCAGTCGTCAAGTTTGGAATGAGGCCAATAAGAGGAGAGAGTGAATTTTGGTTGGGAAATGTTGCATTTCCCCTCAATAGAAGGAAGAGATCACTCATCAAGTCAGTAAGAAGGAAATGGAAGCCAATGATCTTTAAACAACAAACCAAGGTAGAATCAGGACTTTTCCAGCAAAAATATTAACTCATATGATGTAGACACAAATTTGCTTGACTCAGTTTGAAAGGCCCCAAATCTAAGTGAATGAATCCAAACTCCCACAAGTACATTCAGGCATGATATTCAAAGCCAATTCAATCCTCAAATTGATTAATTTAACATAATCATTTAGATCTTAAAGATACAGAAACACATGACAAAAGGAAAAGGTGAATATACCCCTTAAGATGCTTTTTACTCAATCCATCCTCAAAAAAAAAAAAAAAACTTCCTAAAACTAAGGTCTGACCACATTTACTGACCTGGTCAAGGACATTCTATTCCTCCCCATGACCCCAAGTTAAAAACTAAACTCATCAGCCTGACATTCAAAGCCTTTTGTAACATGGCTCTACTTCTTTGAAGTCTTTTCCCTTCAGATAGCCTTCATCTTTGAGAAACTAGTTTCCTTTTTGTTTTCAGAACTCAGAATTCCATCTCTTGCCTTTAGACCTTTGTAGAAGCTGTTCCCCGCTCCCAGAATGCCCTCTCCCCACCTCACCTCTCCCTCTCAAAATCTTTAACTCACTTGAAGGCTCAGCTGCCATATCACTTCCTATCAAGATCAAAAGCCTTTTTTGATTTCTCAATTGCTAGCAATGTCTGCCTCTCAAATCATTTTGTCTTTTTACCTGCTTAAATTTTATATCTCTTAAGTAATCTCTGCAGACAAAAATTGTTTTTCATTTTCAGCTTTTTCCTACTCCAAGACCAGAACCCTGGTCACTGTACCACCTTGTTATTTAAGACTGGAACATTTTCTCAAACATCAAATCTAAATTTCAGTTGGTTTTCCTGGCTCAGTACCCTGAGACTGAGTGGAATATATCTGCTTATTCCTGTAAGATGATACTGCTGAACACCCTAAGCCTTCCTTCCAGGCTAAGTACTCCCATTTGCCCAATGACCTTCTGATAATATGGCTCCTAACCCTAAACACAGTAGTTCCGAGATGATATTGATGAGGGATCCCCGAAACTCTCTAAAACTCCTTCAAGGAGAAAGTCTCCTTGAATCTTGCCTCTCTAAAGACCCTACCTGAGGGACACAAGACAAACAGCTTCATTCTGTTATCTAGATGGGGCTGGTTGAGTCGGGAGCTGGAGAATTCCAATCCTACTCAAGAGACACCCATTTAATTTTAAGATTTTCTATTCAATTCAGCTCGAGCTGTACCCAGCCCCATCAAGAAGTGTCCCCACTTGTAGATAAAAAAAGCCAACTTAGGGTTCAGTCCTTGCAAAGGACCTAATATAACATCCCTGACATAGCAGCAACCTCTGCCCACTGGAATGATACCCTCTTTTAACCTTCTCACCTATTTCCCTAACAAGACTTTATATCTCTCTGCCAGGATTTCTCTACTAGAAACTAGAATTCAGTCTTTCTATTCGTGCACAGCAAAAGCTGACTTCCCAATAAACTTCTTTTTATAAGTCTAGCTTTTCTGGTTCACAAATACCTTTATGAAGGATCTCTGCACTCCAGAAGGGGGTTCCCACAACTCCCCACCTTGTGTTGAATCCCAAAGGGATTTAGGGAAGCTAAACTTCTTCATTTGGTTCCCTGAACCCCAAACCTGCCACTAACCTCATTATTTAACTCCTTGACCATAAGGAACCTTGATCTCATCATTCTGGTTCCCTGAATCTAATCTCATCAATATGACTAGAGCAGAGAGATAAATGGGGGGATTCCAGATCTGCCTCATTACAACAGAGCATTGGCCAGACTGTCAAATGGGGGCCCTGGACAGTAGGGATGTTAAAGGTCACAACCTGGAAGGTCACTCCCAGCTACCTCCCGGGGAGCAAGCAGTCAGAATGACTTCCTCCCTAAAAGCTGGAAATCAAGGCAAGTCCAGGGAATGAAGAGCATTATGAAGAAATCTGATGAAAATCAGAACTCTTTCCTTTCAGAAGAGCCATCATCCAGCAGTGACAGAGACACCAAGCTATCTGGAATGGAATCTGTCTCTTCTCTAGGGTCAGATACTGATGGATCCCTAACCCATGTTCCCAGAATTTTGTCTCCCCAAAAGATAGAAAGAGGGAGATGATGGGTCAGAGCTGAGGGTCTACTCAAAAATGCATACCCAGGTATGGAAAGTAAAACAATAAAACCTCTTCTCTGTTGTTTTTTTATTAATTTTCTAAAAAAAAAAAAATAACCTGCCTGATTGACAATCCTTTGGTAAAAGACATTCTGTCTCCTCACCTAGATGAGAGGACAAATCTCTTTTATTACTTATAACCTTTTGGGCTGTTAGGCTGTTAGCTAAGCCCCAAATTTTCAGGATATAAGGTTCTTCACAAACTCTTTCTAATTTCTAGACTCCCTTTAGAGACTAGCCTGTCAACTACAGCATAAATAAATTCTTTTGTGACTTGAAGAAAATCTCTTTGAATTTTTTCAAACTAAGAACACTTTAGGCCAAGCTAAAATAATAAAAATGACAATTCTGCCTAAATTGGTCTACTTGTTCAGTGCCATACTAATCAAACTGTCAAAAAAAATTTATAGGACTAGAAAAAATAATAACAAAATTCATCTGGAAGAAAAAAAAGTCAAGCATATCAAGGGAATTAATAAAAAAAATATTACAAATGATGGTGGCTTAGCAGTATCAAACCTAAAACTATATTATAAAGCAGCAGTCATCAAAACCATTTGGTACTGATTAAGAAAGAGAGTGGTAGATCAGTGAAATAGATTATATACATATACAATAATCAAGACCTATAACAATGTAGTATCTGGTAAATCCCCAAATTCTAGCTTCTGGAATAAGAACTCAGTATTTGACAAAAACTGCTGGGAAAACTGGAAAAATGATATGGTCAAAAAATAGGTATAGACTACATCTCACACTCCATACCAAAATAGGGTCAAAATGGGTATTTGGGCATAAGGGATGATACCATAAACAAATTAGGAGAACAAGGGATAATTACCTATCAGATATTTGGAGAAGGGAGGAATTTATGACCAAAGAAAAACTAGAGAACATTATGAAAGGCAAAATGGACAACTTTGATTACATTATTAAAAAGATTTTGCACAAACAAAACCAAAAGAAGATTAAAAGGGAAGTACAAAGCTGGAGAAAATCTTTAAAGCCAGTACTTCTAATAAAGGTCTTGTTTCTAAAATATATAAAGGATTGTGTCAAATTTATAAGAATATAATTGATAAATGGTCAAATAGTCAAAGGATATGAACAGACAATTTTTACATGAAGAAATTGAAACCATCTTGTCATATGAAAACATGCTTTAAATCACTATTGATCAGAGAAATGCAAATTAAGACAACTCTGAGGTACCACTACAAACCTGTAAGCTTGGCTAAGATGACAGGAAAAGACAATGATGAATATTGGAGGAGATGTGGGGAAAATGGGGACACTAATGCATTGTTGGTGGAATTGTGAAATGATACAACCATTCTGAAGAGCAATTTCCCAAGGAAATCTTAAATCTTAAAGCCAGAAAAAGAACCCACATGTGCAAAAATGTTTGTAGAATCTCTTCTTATGATAGCAAAGAATTAGAAAATGAGTAGATGCCCATCAATTGGGGAATGGCTGAACAAGTTATGGTACATGAAGATAACGAATATTATTATTCTATAAAAAGTGATGAACAAGCTGATCTTAGAAAAGCCTGGAAATATTTATATGAACTGATGCTGAGTGAAACAAGCAGAACCAGGATACAATGCACACAGTAACAGCAAGAATGTGTGATGATCAACTATGAAAGACTTGATTCTTCTCAGTGATGCAGTGATCCAAGGCAATCCTAATAGACTTTGGACAGAAAATACCATTTGCATCCAGGAAAAAAAACTATGAAAATTGAATATAAATCAACACACAGTGATCCCTTCTTTTTTTCTGTTTTTTTCCCTCTCCCATGATTTTTCTCTTTCGCTCTGATTCTTCTCTCTCAAAATGATTCCTAAAGCAATGTGTATTAAAAATAAATATTTTTTTAAAAAAAACTAAGAACCATGACACACATTTCCACACAAGTTAATGAAGTCTTTGTTCTTTTTTATGGATTTTTGAGGGAAACTGAATTTTCAGAGGGCAAACAAAACCTCTTTTCAACCTCTATAAGTATAATATGACTGAAAGACACCACCTAAAGTGCCTTCAACTAAGGTCCACATGAGCATTGTCAAAAAATGGAGTTGAAGAAATGCAATACTGATGAAATTATAGCTTTGTGCTAGCGTTAGCAGAACAACTGTCCTCATTTGTGTGGCATTGTAAGATTTGCAGAGTGCTTTGCAAACAGATATTAATACAGTGCTCTACAAACAAAAACTCAACAGCTAAATCTCAAGAGGCAGAAGGGATCTCTGCCATTGTTCAGTCACGTCTGAATCTCCATGATTTGGAGTTTTCTTGGCAAAGATACTAGAGTAATTTGCCATTTCCTTCTCTCATTTTATAGATGAAAAGACTGAGGCAAATAGGGTTAAGTGAATTGTCCAAGCTCACACAGCTAGGCAGTGTCTGCAGTTGGATGTGAACTCAGGACCAGCAGACAGGACATAATGGATCATTAATTCAAGTCCTATTATTTAGAAATGAAGAAACAAATTCAAAGGGAAGCGACTTGCCCAGGGTCACAAAGTTACAAAGCCTTAAAAACAGAATTTGGATCCATGTCTTCATAATTCTAGCCTGCTAGGAGAGCAACCTAAGAACAGTTAATAAGGCCTGAGAGGCTGAGAAATCTGTAAATTATAGCCTTCCCATCCACCTCTGTCATTCTGAAGGAAACCTCACCCCTACTGACCTTAGTTTCCTCATCCAAAAATGGGGCTATGAATACCTGTAGCACCTACTCCACAGGATTATGTGAGAGTTAAAAGAAATAATGATGTGTAACCCTCAACCCCAATTAACATAATTAGCAAGATTTACACATCACTGATTTAATTACAAAAGTAATTAATGTAATTTAAAAATATAATAGCTATAATAACAATAGCTAGCATCTATTTATATCATGTTAAGATTTGCAAAGCAATTTCCAAATATAACTTATTTGATCCTTACAATGATCCTGGGAGCTAGATGCTATTATTATCCCCGTTTTACAGATGAGGAAACTGAGGCTGACAGAGATTTGATGACTCACCCATCACACAACTACTAAATATCCAAGGTAGACTATGAACTCAGGTCTTGCTAACTCCCTCTTCAGAACTCTATCTATAGCACTACCTAGCTGCTTGGAAGGGATTTGGAAGGACTAAAGTGTTTCTTAATCATTAGATGAAATCAGATGATGTTATCCATGAAATATATTGGGTTTGAATGTGGAATACCTCTGAGCCCATGTATGCCAGAGAAGAGTTCCAACAGCAAAAGCAATCAAGGCTCAGGAAAACTTTGAGCGGCAAAATCCTAAACCAGAGACACCAATGGGGAGGGGAGGAACAGATTAAGCCCAGAGTTGAGCGTTTCATGTCCATCTACTCCACATTGACCACTTCATCAGAGATTAAGTAGACCAGGAAAGAATGGGAAATCCAGCTGAGAGATAAAAGAGAACAAGTTTTTTTTTTGTTTTTGATTTTGTTTTTTGTTTGTTTGTTTGTTTTGGTGAAGAATATATAGTATGTTTTTATATGTCTGCCAAATTCAGTTGAACTGGACTAATTCAGGATTTTTTTTTTACAAAGAAAGAGAAATTACATTTTATGTAATTTATGAATATAGATTACTTGCATATATATGTATATATATATAATTTTATATATGTGTGTATCATATTGAAATTTTGAAGTGAGCCCTTGATTAATAATCACTATGTTGCCATAAGCTTCAAATGTGGATATGGATCACAGATACACATCCCAAAGTCTGCTGTTATTCATGCAAATGAAACTCTGATTCTTATTTAGAAAACAGAATTATCCACCAGACTAGATTTTGAACAATCTGAGCTTTGCATAATATAAACCAGTCGGTGGACTCAGCAGGACCCCCAGTAGTTATTGAGGGAGGAAGCAGTAGGCTTCCACAAGAACTGAGAAGCACTGACTTAACAACTGACAAGGTCCCTCGTTCTTCACATGAACCCCAGGTCTTTTCACAGACATTCTCATTCTCCTAGGGGGAGATGAGGAAGAGGGAGGGCAGTCACACATTTCCTCAGCCACTGTTTATTCAACCCTAAGTCATTATCTTATACATAACCTCCAGAATTTTATATTAACCACAAGGAACAAGAATGAATCGATAATGACACTAGGAAGAGGTGTTGGTTTTTTCATGTCCCAACCACTTGACCAATATCAGTAAATTGATCATCATCAGGACCCTCAAGAAATGGAAAGATTCTGCTGTCTTCTTTTATGGGGGTGGGGGGGTGAATGGCTGGGGAGGTGGGGAGAGCTGCCTCCAGGTCACCATTCTTAATTACAAAGGCCACTACCAATGTTGGGCAAGAATTCCAAGTTGGGGACAATTAGGACTCCACTCATTAGCACATAAACATTCTTCCCCCACCTCCTTGCCCCGTCTCAAGGGGTTAGTCATCTTGAAACTTGGGCGTCACTCTGTCTGAGACCATCGAGAGAATGTGTTTTCAAGTCAAATATCTATCACTCAAGAGACATTGATTTTCTTTAATTATCTCTACAGAGCAGCCTTTACTCTGAAGAGCTGATGTGATTTGAAAAATGTATCACTTCTTTGTCAGGCCTGCATAATTTATGAAGCCACTTTGGTTCATATCCTAGGGCCGGGAGGCCTGATGAATTATGATCGTGCTTGAGACCATGTATACCCCCATCCAGAATGGCAGACCTTCACTTATGTCCACAACGTAGGAAAAATGGACGGCTGATATCAATATTAAAGATGAGGGATTCCATTTCAAATATCGCCATTTTGGTCCAGTTATAGAGCTGCCTTACATGTGAAATGGAAGGATCTCCCAAGGAGGCATTAGGGCTACTGGATTTAAGACATTCCCTTCCTCTATATCTTTGTATGGTCTGGTCCTTATGCCTGAAATACACTCCCTTTTTTTTTTTTTTTTTTTTTTTTTTTTTTTTTTTTGAGGCTGGGATTAAGTGACTTGCCCAGGGTCACGCAGCTAGGAAGTGTGAAGTGTCTGAGATCAGATTTGAACTCTGGTCCTCCTGAATTCAAGGCTGGTGCTCTATCCACTGAGCCACCTAGCTGCCCCCTTATACATTCCCTTCTTACCTCCACTCCTAACTCCTCTTAGAATTTTTAAGTGCCTTTAAGCCTTTAAGTGCACTTTCACATGAAGCTTTTCCTGATTCTTCCCCACCTCCCATCCCCAGTAACTAGCACTCACCCCCCTCTCCCATGAAATCACATTGAATTTGCTTTGCATGTGTTATATATGCTTCCTTACCATGTGCTTCTCAAAAGGTAGCCCTAACTTTAGTGATAGAGACTTTACTTCAGATCCAGGAAGACTTGAGTTGAATGTAGCTTCTGACTCATGCCTTCTCAGGGACCCTAAGTAAAACTGTTAACTTCAGTACTTTAGGCCAGACACAGGGTCTTCAAGCAACATGGGAAAGATGGGAGAGAAGATTACTGCAGCACAACACTCAAACCCAATTACAATGTAACTGGAAAATGATTAACAAAACAAATAATATAACAAAATATAGATGATGTTCATTTGTGATATTCTGAGTCAGTAGGCGGCTGGCAAGGATACTGATGTTCAGTTTTACAGTATGAATGGTTTTCATCATTTGACATCAATACTTGGGGCTACTTTCTAATAATATAGGTTACAGTGAAGGTACCCATCTGTTGGGGGGAGGGAGAGCTCCCTCACCCAGTTCTCACATCAATGAAATCACAGTCTAGTTCTTATTCTCCTCTCAGTGTTCATGCTGTTTCCAATGATAAAATTTAAATAATAAAATGTTCCTTGAAGGGAGGTACAGAGTTTTCTTTTTTCTTCCTTTATTTTTTTTGGTGCATATATCCCAGCACTATACCTGTTTGGTGCCTTCTGATAAAATATTCAAAGACTAACAGACACTGCTAAAGCTGTGAATATGGACTGATCCTGGATGTTAGACTGAAAGAACTAGGGGGGAGGGAAATTAATCCTTATATATCCCAAAATAAAATCACCAAAGAAAAAAAACAAGATAGCAACACAGCAATAAAAAAAATGGAAATGAACAAAGCAAAGAGGAACCCATCAAAAACAAAAATGAGCAAAGCCAAGAGGAGTGTAATACAACAACAATGAAAGGAACCAGAGACTATAGGTAGTTTTTATGTCTTAGACCTCTTTGGCTGTTGGTATCTCCTCTCTGAACAATGTTTTAAAATTCATCAAATAAAGTAGATCACAAAGGAAATCAATTCTATTGAAATAGAATTTGTAAATGTCAAAATATTTTTTTAAAAATCCCTGCATCTCCAGGATAAAACTCCTACACAAAAGCAACTATATCAGGTAAAGTATGAAAACCATGACAGTTGGGATCACCTATGACATCTTTCTTTGAATAGATACACATGGAAAGAAATAAAGAAAGAATTGGTCATATGAAGAAAGCCCTAAGACCAAAAAACAGAAGAGCTTTAAAAAAATAAATTAGAAGAGACACTCTTGAAAAAAAAAAAAAAAAGATGAGAAAAGAGAGGAGAAAGAATTAAAAAAATATATATGGAATATACAATGGAAAACCTCCAAAAAGATATAAAAGCAACAAATAACATTTGTGGCCATTGGAAGAAAAAATAATTGTGCCTCTGTTTGTCAGGGCAAATACAAAATTGAAAAGAAATTCTCAGATTTTTCAGTTACTCATTTGTTGGGTGTTCCCCCAGCTTGCAGACACTGTCCCAGCTAACTCTTTGAATGCAAGGATAGTTAGCAATCACTTAATAACAACACTTAATAAATGATTGGAGGAGTAATAATAGGGTTACAAAGATAAAAAATAAATAGTGTCTATTCTTAAGAAGCATGTATCCTATTGGGAGGAAATAGCAACATAGAGAATGGAAACAAAGTACACACAAAGTACACATATCCAGCCTGAATGGCCAATATCTGAGGAGAAGAACACTTTGTAGCAACTGAAGGAAGCATGGTTTTCAGTTACCCATTTATTGAGTGCTCCCCTTCTTGCAGACATTGTAAACAACTAACTCCTTGAATGCAAGGACTTAATAAATGCTGATTGGGGAGTGATGTTATTAAAGGGCTACAAAGATAAAAACTAAATAGTGTCTATTCTCAAGAAGCGTGTATCCTATTGGGAGAAAACAACAACATAGAGAATAGAAACAAAATACACACAAAGTACACATATCCAGCCTGAATGGCAAATATCTAGAGAGAAGAATACTTTGTAGCAACTGTGTTCCCATGTAGGAGATGGCCTTTGAACTAGACCTTGAACAAAGCTAGAACTGGAAAGAAAGAGAAGTGAGGAAAGAGAGAATTGGAGGGATCATCCTAGTCAAAGGCACTGAGGTGGAAGAGAGAATGAATGTCATGTGGGAGAAATAGCTAGTCTGGCTGGAATTGAGAATGCTTAAAAGGAATAAGCCTCGAAATCTAGACTGGAGCCAAAGGCAAGGGACATAACATTGTGCAACAGGAGCAGCTAAAAGGGCAATTTGGCTCAGAGATTGTGTGAAGGAGACAGAAATGAAGGGGAAAGTCAGAGCGTGAACAATGCTTTTGTTTATCTCGGGAAAAGCTCCCAACCCCATAAAACACCAATGTCCAGCCAATTTTCCTTCTCCATCTGCTGGACTTCCATCTTCCCCAGAGACCTCTTGATTCAGGCTTCCAGGCAGGTCTAAGTGCCCCCAGCTGGGCCGAAGCCAGGAACTTGAGTCAGTGCCCATTGACATCTCACCAGGAAGCTTACAATTTGTCAAAGATATACAGGGAGAAGAGGGTCCTTCTGCCCCATCCAGGGAAGGCCTCGGTGTGACTACTCCAAAATCTTACTGAGATATCATGCTCTTGAACATAAATGTCATTTATAACAAATTAGTAACTCTTGAGTATTTCAGAAGAGATCTGATTTCAATAATGTGGGGGCTAACCCCCTGAAGCAGAAGAGTTGACTTTATGAATTTCCATGGCTAACCTGGGAATAGACCATAAACTCTCAAGAACTGTTTTCATTTATGATTTTGGATTATAATGCTTAGCACAATGCCTGGCACTGAGGAAGCATTACCTGTATTCTGATTGGTTAGTTAGTTAGTTGGTCATTGAGTATCAATGAGTCTCTTCACATATATGTAGATTAGTCTGTTGATAACATCCACCCCTGTGCTTTCTACCAGATTTTTGACAGTTCAGAAGGAGTTACCAGGCCCTTTACTCCAATGGCACAATCTTCACAAAGTCAGGATCACCTTCACGAGGGCCTGAGAGTTGGAGTATTACAACAACAATAAATCATGTTCATAGGGTGCTTTGAGATTTACAGAGCTTTCCTCAAAACAATCTCATGAATCAGGTTGTGCTATTATTAATTCACTTTATACATGAGGAAATTGAGACCCAGAGAGGTTAATGAACTTTCCTCCTGTCCCAGAACACGTTAAGTGTCAGAGTTGACATTCGAACTCAACTGTTCCCAGATTCTAAGGTCAGAGCTCTTTGAACAATTCCATGACATCTAATAATAAAGTGGGCACTTCCTCCAATAAAGCCAATTGTAGTCTTGCCCATGTCCTCCTCTAAGGCCTCCATAGGAGGTCAGCTCAATGTGCTGGTAGTCCTGAGGGCTAGGTGCAGGAAGACCACCTGATGTGTTGCTAACTCCCAGCGCATGATATGCAAAGTACAGAAGGACTCTCCCATGTGCCGGCAGCCCCCAGTTCAGGGCCCAGGAGATCTAAAATACAGAAGGACTCTCCCATGTGCCAGCAGCCCCCAGTTCAAGGCCCTGGAGACCTAAAATACAGAAGGACTCTCCCATGTGCCGGCAGCCCCCAGGTCAGGGCCCAGGAGTTCTATATGTTATCTCTCACTCACCAGGCGACTTTATTTTCCAGTCATCCATTTCTACCATGACAGATTTCATGCTAATCCCTCCTCTGCCCAATTCCATGTTGGCAAAATGCTGTCGTATATTTACACCCACATTTGGGTAACCAGCAATTTTGATTCTTTAGAGATTACAGTATTCCCTGATTCAAAACCATGAAGCATACTATTAACATTAATAATATCATAGTCAATGATGTATTTTTACCCATTTTGTTGAAAGCGCCAAAGGAAAGCATCCAGCAGGAGAGGTTTATGCTTTATGAAGGATTTATGGAAGAAAGAATCACCCAGACTGAGAAAGGAGAAGAGGAATGAGAGTGTCCCGGTGGAGGGAAGGCCCACATAGAAAGATCAAACTATAATTATTGCTAAGATTTTAATAGCATCCTAGTTGTCTGTGTATGCCCTCAGTCACCTTCCCCATTCCCACTCAAGTCTAAGCTTCTTGCAGGCTGGATCTTGTCACCTTCATCTCTTTATCCATTTCATAGAGTACAAGGGTCAACACAGATTTCAAGGAAGGACAAGATGATTTTCTCTAGTAGATATTATATTTTTCTAAGAATATAATTGTTTTATCATCCTGCACAAAATCCATAAAGTCACCAAAAAGCAAAACTAAGAAAGGAGAAGAAAAGAATGAACAATATTATGGAAAAATCACTGAAAC
Organism: Sminthopsis crassicaudata; assembly: GCF_048593235.1. Classification (NCBI taxonomy): domain Eukaryota; kingdom Metazoa; phylum Chordata; class Mammalia; order Dasyuromorphia; family Dasyuridae; genus Sminthopsis; species Sminthopsis crassicaudata. The sequence continues at coordinate 16,546,891 of NC_133619.1, read as the reverse complement.
AGGAGGAAGAAAACTCAGACTTGAGGCCTGGATCCTCTCCAGGTCTCAGTTTACTCACTGGGCAAGAGGGAAGGGTGGGGGAGAACCAGATGAGCTGGACAACTTTCTAGCTCAAGCATCTGAATAAATTCATTTAACTTGTATTTCCTTGGCTGGGGGGAAAAATAACAATTCCCCCTTTGACTTCTTCCCAGACATATTACAAGGATAATCAACACTTATTATACACCTGATCTCATCAATGCTTTGTGCTGGGTGCCCAGAACGACAAAACAGAAAGGACACCCTCTCTGCCTTACATTCTATTGGGGGAGTGCCACAGGAAGCACATCTCTCTAAATCTAAGCAAGGGGCATCACAGCCAAGGCAGGGACAAAGTGAGGGAGGTCAGAAAAGTGCTCATGGAAGGTGACATTTGAGCTGAGCTTCGAAGAAAACTTCCTCATTTTAAAACCCATATATGGAGAGAAGAGGAAGAGGAAGATGTTGTAGATGGTTGGAATGTGAGGCAAGATTGCATGTATTCCTGATAATCCTAATTTCAGAGGTATATGATATAAACTAGTGGGGAAACAAAAATGACCTGAATATTAAATTCTTAAAAAAACAGTTTTACATTTGAACTTTATGTATTTTTAGAATTCTCAGAAGTCACAATCTCATAGAATCTCAGAGTTCAAGGCCATCTTTTGTTGTTGTTTAGTTGTCTTCAGTTCTGTCTGACTTTTCATGATCCATTTAGGATTTTCTCACCAAAGTGGACTGGTTTGCCACTTCCTTCTCCATCTCATTTTATAGATGAGGAAATTGAGGCAGACAGGGTAAAGTGACTTGCCCAGGGTTACACAGTAAGTTGGTATCGGAGGCCAGATTTGAACTCATAAAGATGAGTCTCACTAACTCCAGTCCCAGTGCCCTATCCACTGTGCTACCTAGCCATCTAGTCCATTTTTTTTCCTACAATGTACTCAGGAGGTAAGTGGTCATCCTGCTGTTGCTTGAAAACACCCAGTGACAGAAAACTCCCAACTTCCTATTGTATTTTTGATTAGCACTAATAGTCAGGAAATGTCTCCTTCTATCAAGCTTAACTCTACCTCTTCCCAACTTCTACCCAATATTCCTCATTCTTCCGTCTGGAGTAAGATAGGTAAGTGTAATCCCTCTTCCATCTGAAGCCCCTCAAACTGTTGGGTTCCACCGGAATCTTCTTTTCTCCTCAGTCTTTTTACCATCCTCATGTTGGGACTTAAGACATTTATGGCATCCAGGATGTCCTCTTCTGGAAGTTTTCTGACTCCTCAATGTCCTTTCTAAAATGTGCTACAAAAAACTAAAGACACATCTCCAGGTGTGCTCTGACTAGGGCAACATGCAATGAACCTGTCACCTCCACCCTGAACCATAGCTTCCCAATACAACCTCTGATTTCCTCTGCTTCTTTATCTGTCACAACATAGGGTTGGCTTCTCTACTGAGCTTGAATCCACTAGGATCTCCAGATATTTTTCAGATGAATTTCTGTCTAGTAACTCATTCCTCATCTTGTACTTGTGATATTAATGTTTTTAGCCCAATATTAAGGCCTTACATTTATCTCTTTTAATATATTCCTATTTGAGTATAAGCCCCTCGAGGGTAGAGAACATTTCACTTTTGTCTTTGTATTCTCAGTGCTGGCACATGGTGTATAATAAATGCATATTGATTGATTGATTGATCTAAATAGATGGGGTCAGTCCAATATTTCAGCTTGCTGAGATTTTCTTTTTAGATTTTTCCCCATCAAGAGTTTAGAATGTAAACTCCTGAGCAGATACTGTCTTACTTTTCTAAAAAAGAAATAGTTTGTATCACCAATACCTGGCACTGCACCTGGTATATAGAAAATAGATAGATAGATAGATAGATAGATAGATAGATAGATAGATAGATAGTATATGATATAAAATAGGCATTTAATAAAGGTGTGCTTCCTCATTGGCTTAATCCTGTCATTTAGTGCATTACCTCTGCCTCTTAGATGTCTACTAGAACCCAATATGAACAAATTGCAAAGTTTTCAATGGATTAACCCATTGTTCCCATCGCAAATGATGAATTCTCTACTTATAGGATAATGGAAAAATCTGTATTAATTGACAATTAAGATCATAGATACAGATCTAGAAGGAACTTCAGAGGTGGTCTATTCCAACTTTAAAGATTACTATATTACTGAGACCCACAAAAGTGTCAAAGCCAGAAATGGAAACATACTTTAGGACTCCAACTATAGAACTTCTTTGTAGGACTAGTGCAAGGTCACCAGAATCAAGCTACTTACTATCTAGAAAGTGTTTTAAAGTCTTTGGGATTTTATGTCAACCCAAACTGTCATCACCATCATCATCATCATCATCATCAATCATCACCATCATCATCATCATCATCATCACCATTATCATCACTATTATCATCAGTATATGTCAATTCAAACTATCATCATCGTTATCATCACCATTACGATAATTAGAATTCATAAAGTGCTTTAAGTTCTGCAAAGTCTTTGACATCATAATGACCCTACGAAGTTAAAATTAGAGTTAAAGGCTGATTGACCTTCCCAGGGTCATAGAGATAGTAAATATCTGAAGCAGGATTTAAATTCACTTTAGTGACACACTCTCTCCACTGTAGCACCTATCAGTAATATGATTAAATTATTATATTTGTCACATATAAATATGTTAAATATATTGATATATTCTAGTCTACTATCATCTATTATATTATATTGTGTTAGATGTTTTATATAGACATATATTAGTATTTATTTTAAATTGCTATGATTATTATTTTTAATATTATCATTAAATGTTGTTATTGATATCAATGATTATATTTTTGGATTAATATCATCAATGATAATGACAATGACCTTTATAACAAAGCTTTTAAATGGGCATACTAAGGTCAAACCAGCTGAATTCTATTAAAACAATGTATGGACTTCTCAAATGGCCTATGTAAATCCCAAGCCAAGTTATGGTGGAAATCACCTTACTGAAAAAAATCCACAAGCATTTCCAATTCATATTACAAGGCAAGTGGGTGAATTTTGTATGATCAAGACCTTAGAAAGTTCAGGTCAACATCTAATTGAATAATATTCACCCCACCTGATAAAAAGAAAGAAAGAAAGAAAGAAAGAAAGAAAGAAGAAAGAAAGAAAGAAAGAAAGAAAGAAGAAGAAAGAAAGAAAGAAGAAGAAGAAAGAAAGAAAGAAAGAAAGAAAAGAAAGAAGAAAGAAAGAAAGAAAGAAAGAAAGAAAGAAAGAAAGAAAGAAAGAAAGAAAGAAAGAAAGAAAAGAAAAGAAAGGAGGGAGGGAGGGAGGGAGAGTAGAGAGAGAGAAAGAGAGAAAGAGAAAGAGAGAAGAGAAAGAGAGAAAGAGAGAAAGAGAAGAAAGAAAGAAAGAAGAAGAAAGAAAGAAAGAAAGAAAGAAAGAAAGAAGAAAGAAAAGAAAGAAAGAAGAAAGAAAGAAAGAAAGAAAGAAAGAAAGGAAAGAAAGAAAGAAAGAAAGAAAGAAAGAAAGAAAGAAGAAGAAAGGAGGAGGGAGGAGGGAGAGAGAAAGAGAGAAAGAGAGAGAGAAAGAGGAGAGAAAGAGAGAAAGAAAGAAAGAAGAAAGAAAGAAAGAAAGAAAGAACGAAAGAAAGAAAGAAAGAAAGAAAGAAAGAAAAGAAGAGAAAGAAGAAAGAAAGAAAGAAAGAAAGAAAGAAAGAAAGAAAGAAAGAAAGAAAGAAAGAATGAAAGAAAGAAAGAAAGAAAGAAAGAGAAAGAAAGAAAGAAAGAAAGAACCGAACTAGGGTTATCCATTATAGAATTAGCAGCTAGGGATGGTTAAAGATCTACTCAGACAATGGAGTGTCACAATTCTAATTTCAAATATCTTCTATGCAAATTACATTTAAAAGAGAGTCGAATCTTTATTTTTACAGATAATCTCTTATCAGAATTTTAATTTGTAGTTTAATTTTTTTAATCGCCCCAATGCACCCCTGTATTCTGGATTACTGGGGGAATGTCTGACATATTCTGGAATCTTATCATTATTTTAGTTCAGATACTGAGAACATTTCACTATGAGCTTGGGATTCCATTGTTTATGGAGGACTAAGGAGTCAATAGTCATAGGTGACTATGACCTTGACCCTCCTCATCTGAAACATTAAAATATCATTTTGTATTGTTTTTAAACTGTTAATCAATTATTTAACAACAATGGATGTTTACTTAATTAAGCCTAGGAGACCTGGTTTGCTATGAGGAGAAGGGGAAGGAGTGAAAGCTTATGGAAAAGCAAGTTATTTGTAAACTGGAGAAGGGGCTCAGAACTACATGATTAATTAACAAGATTGTATATTTCTAGTTACAAGGGAATATTAGAAAACATCCCTCGATTACTAAAGAATCCAGGTAGAAAATTAATAAGTATCATGGATTCAGTCTGGAAGGGGCCTGGGAGTCCAACTATTCCAATATTCTCATTTTGCTGATCAGCAAAAATAAAGTCTCTAGATGATAAGCAATTCTCCTGGGTCATATGACTAGTGAGATGATTGCTAATGTGAAATCCAGTATTCTATCAAGTACTGCAAGAGCAGGGGAAAAAAGGGTGAAGTTTGATGTGATTGTCAAATAGTACTTATCCCTGCTGCCTCCCAAGCAGATCTCTTTCTTACCGAAACCCTAAAATCAAACTAAACAGAGATTAGTGCTTAAAATCTACTGATTAGTTAACTTGGTTACTAGAAGAGAAACCGATTAAAATATTTAGAGGAGAACCTAAATAATCCAAGATTCTAATATTTCTAAAGAGGAAACTCTTGGGATGGGGACCACACGCCATGGGGAGTATTGTTAGTAACCTTAGAATGGAACTCAAGTTATTGGTCCTCAGTCGACATTGGGTTACATACATCTTACTTGTCATTCTCCTCCCCATCCTTATTCATCTCAAAACACACATATAGAATTATCCTTTGGTTAAAAGTGCCGATGAAAAAGGAAAATCCTCCTAAAGCTAACAGCAGTTTCACATCAGCTACCAGCAAGGCCCCAAAGACGAGACAATAAGAGGATGTCCTAGGCAAAACACGTCCACAGGGCCAGCTCACAGCTTTGCCAACATGTTCCTTTTAGCACAGGACAGTATATGTAGACCAGGGATTCTCAAACTACAGCTGTGGGCCAGATGTGGCCCTCTGAGGATAT